>NC_090222.1:37220000-37497500 GCF_024489055.1 Chanodichthys erythropterus | reverse complement strand
AAAAAGATAGATGTTGCAAAATGTCGCCAACTTGTTTATTCAATGCCTAGAAGACTTGGTGCTGTCATTAAAAATCATGGAGGCCATACAAAGTACTAGATGTTGTAGTTTTTGTTGTGGGGTGTACTCATTTTTGCATCACCCTAATTTGAGTAAAAGTGAAAAATGTGTAATCTAAGTTACATTATTAACCTTACTTTCATGTTATAAGTTAAACAGATGTTATATAAAGCTTAGTCTTGTCAACATTTTGGAAATTGTTTTTGTGTTCATTGAGATATTGTTTAAAATGTTACTTTTCAAAAGGGGTGTGCTCATTTACGCTGAGCATTGTGCAATTAAAAACTCGCAATTGCGAGAAAAAAGTCAGAATTCCGACTTTATATCGCGCAATTCTGA
The DNA here is from genome assembly GCF_024489055.1 of Chanodichthys erythropterus. Classification (NCBI taxonomy): domain Eukaryota; kingdom Metazoa; phylum Chordata; class Actinopteri; order Cypriniformes; family Xenocyprididae; genus Chanodichthys; species Chanodichthys erythropterus. The sequence goes on along the minus strand of NC_090222.1, from coordinate 37,497,101 downwards.
CAATGTAACTTGCAGTTGTGAGTTTAAATCTCGCAATTCTGAGAAATAAAGTCAGAATTGTGAGATAAAAATTGTGAGATAAAAAGCAATTATTTTTTTTATTTAGTGGCGGAAACAAGCTTCAATATGTTTCATTGCTGGATGAATCAGCCTTTTTGAACGAATCTCTTGAATGAATGATTCAATGACAAATACATTGACCGTACAATGACAAAAACAGTCACTTGTCGCCACCTACTGGTGTAATGATGCGTTCGATACAATTGTTATTTGAAACGCCAAGTTATTTTCAAAGGGTTATTTACTCTATTTTGATAGCTACCGTAGACATCAGTGTTTATACCTGAACTATAAACGTTTACTTCTGTGATCATTTTAATATTTGCAACACAGAAATAACAATACTGTATGATTTTAAAAAGAGTGTTTGTGAAGCTGTTTCATACCTACACATGACAACCGCCCTCTCTGGTCAATGAGATGGCGTGGGTGTTTGAATCGAGATTGTGACCTTTAAAAGATTAATCATGCGGCTCTACAAACAGCTATATAACACTACATGAAAGTCAAAATCCAAAAAGGCATAATAGGGGCACTTTAAAGAATGGCATGCTGTATTTTTATGTTAATAAAACCGAATGAGTTTTGTTAACCCCGTCCATATTCGATCACAGATACCTGTACCTACTGTTCTCGGATGACGACCTGCTGCCGCTCGAGGACTGGGTGTTCAACACGGAGGCTCACCCGCTGCCCATCATACGCAAAAGATGCCTGCAGGAGCACGGCACCAGGCAAGACGACGGACAGACGTCTCTGGAGTAGAATTCACCTGAAACATGGATTCAAACGCAGGGCCGCAACCTCGCGGTCCTGACATGGATTCTCAGTTCCTTTCCTGTAAAGGATCTCTTTATATATAAATAAATATATATATATATATACACACGCTGTGATTGTATATCTCTGAGCCGAGACTTCCTGCTCTCCTCGGTGGGCAGAAGCCGGCGCAATTTTCCGTGGACAATCAGTGAAACGTGACTTTCATGAGAAGAGCACCTTTTTTCTTTGCTTCTTTCCTCTGTGAGGAAAAAACGAATAACTTGCAGCCCCGAATCTGTGGGAGAAGCGCCCTATGATGGTGGGCCATGCTGAGCGAAAGAGAAAACCACTTTTCTTCACGTCTTACCTGTAATTTATCTTTTCTTTCATCCTTTCATTGTGTATTCTTTTCCCACCTCTTCTGCCAAAGCGTTTGCAGTCTTTTTATATTTCATTTTCTTTCCCCAGCAGTGATAATTTGTTCTCTCTAGTTTTGAGTCAAAGTTTGTGGTATGATTTTTATTTCTCTATTATTTCAAGGCAAAACAAATGTAAAGCAAACCTTTCAAAGGTTCCTTTGCAAAATGCATTGTACAAAATCTTTTCGTTTAAACAGGAAGTTGAATGATGTCATTCGCAGGGCAGGATTGTTTTACGTGATTCTAGTGCTCATCTTCTTGATCTCATATTTTTTTGCGTCATGAGCCTCGGTGTTGCGCACGACATGCCATGTTTCAAAGACCAGCATCACAAGAACACAAAAACACACACTTGCACTGACACCGTATGGCCACTAGGGCTGGGCGATAAATATAATGAATATTCACTATATTTTTGCAATGATTTTTCCTGAAGATTGTAAATAACATAATTATTTTAATGCACTTTTTTAATTTGTCCATTAAGTTTACTTAAGATTGTGTCGTCAGACTAGATTTGTAATTCTTCAGTATCAAAAACAGCTTATAAGTTTGATTTATTTCCATGAATCACTTCAAACTGCTCACTTCACTTCAAAATTTCAGTGAATCGATTTAAAACTGTTGATGCATTTGCATCATCATTCAAAAATCCTGGATATTGTAAATCATGCAATTATTTTAATGTGCTTTTTAATTTGTCCATTAAGTTTCCTTAAGATTGTGTCATCAGACTAGTTTCGTAATTCTTCAGTATCAACAACCGCATTTCCATGAATCACTTCAAACTGTTCGTTTCAATAAATTGATTAAAAACTCAAAAACAATGATGCCTTCGCATCATCACTCAAAAGTGCTGGAGATTGTGAATCATGCGATTATTTTAATGTGCTTTTTAAAGTTTTTTGTTGGACTAGTTTCATGATTCTTCAGTGTAAAAAATGGCATTTAAGTTTGATTCATTTCCATGAATCACTTCAAACTGTTCGTTTCGATAAATTGATTCAAAACTCAAAAACTAAGATGCATTTGCATCATCACTCAAAAATGCTGGAGATTGCGCATCATGTGATTTATTTTAATTTGTTTTTTAAAGATTGTATCATCGGTCAAGTTTCATGATTCTTCATTGATTCATTTCTGTGAATCAGCTCCATTTCAATGAATGGATTCAAAACTCTAAAACAAAGATTCATTGCATCATCACTCAAAAAATGTTCTTGAAAGTCCATTTTGGTGCTTTTTTTATATTGTTTTAGTAGAAATATTTGTAGGTAAATGTACTGTTATATTGGTGCATATAAATGAAAATGATTCAGATGTGAATAACATCAGTTTAACACATCTTGATTAAATCAGTCCTGCAGATTTTCCCCCACAATAAAGATATGAAATTTCTTGTTTTTAGCACTATAGCCCAGCCCTACCGGCGACAGTTGTCTCAAAGCATTGATGGTGAATGTGAAGGTTTTTTTTTTTTCCCCGGGGTTTTTGTCCCCGAAGCAACGCCATCCGACACAATAATGGTGGAATGAGTCTTTACATGATGAATGTGCGTGATTCACGTCATTAATTGTTCTTATTTTCTCTCTCTTTTCTAATTTTTATGGACATTTATGAAAGACTCGTTCTTTTCATTTTCCTCAGGTGTTTCTGTACAAGTTTTGATTACAGTTATTTGCACTGTTCATTACGGTAGTGCTGATCATTGTTGAGTTTAATGTCTTCTGTCTCTCATTGTTGAATATTTTCAAATACTGGTAAAAGATCTGTGCGATTTATACATTTAAAATGAGTGCACAAATGCTTCACGTGTCTTTTTTTTTCATGATCTGCATTTCCATCACCAGCTCACACTAGCTTTGAAAACATGTTATTTATCAGTTGCCACTGACATCCTCAAAATACTGCACACGATTCATAGGTTTTGGCATGAATAGTGTGCACTTTGGTATCCCTTGCATTGATATCCAGATAAACAATCACATCTATTAGTTCTTGGTCACTGTTCATTTGCATTAAATGAATTTTGTCAACTTTAGTTCATGCCCACATCACATTACTAATTATTGATATTACTCATCACTAGCTCTCGGTAAAAATGAATGACTTTTGGTTGCTTCGTCACTACAATTTCCCTGTTACCCTAAACATCCTGACATTGGTCAGACAAACGGATTGTCCCGCCCCAAATTCACATCATTGATGTTGCATGTTTGTGATTCTCAACTAAACAGATCAATGTTTTGAAGGTGTCAGACTTTTATACCATACTAATCTGGGCTTATAAGAACGTACTTTAACCTCAACATTAATTTTAATGTGCACCATTAAAAATTGCCCACTTCATCTTTAAGTATGAGCTTTTATGAGACTCTCTGGACTTGCAGCTTCACATTAGTTTCAGACTGACTGATGCATCATCAGCGTTGCCTTGCAGATCGACCCAACAGCTCAATACAGCGGGCCCAAGACAGCTATGCAAGGTCAAGTCTGTTAGGCGTTGCATTTCAAATGATATTGCATACTCAGTTTTGCCAATAAGGGATCTAACTGCTCTCTTCTATGCATTTTTTTCTCTTTCAGGTCAATTTCTGTCATGGTTCATCAGCAGTTTGAAGGGAATCTGCATTCAGTTCAATCTTAGACATTCGATAGCCACGTTGAGTACCGAAGTTTGTTACCGCCACAGTAACACGAGCGTATTCACATTTGCCTTGTTGTAAAACCGATTCTAACATAAAAAAAGGATCATTTTTAACAGCATGGGAATTGATTATCACTGGCATAATTAAGTGAATTAATTAAATGAATTTTAAATGAAAAAGGAATTTGTGACATCAGGAAAGTTGAAAGTTATATTTTAAGACATTATTATTATTTTTATTATTATAAGAATTATTATTCCATGGAATGGCTTGCTGTGATGAATCATTCATAATAAGATGAAGAACATAAATTAAGAAAGTGAAAAGGTTGATTTTGAACTTTAAAATCATAAAATACAGCATTAAATGAAGTTTTGTTTTATATAAAATCTAATCTAATAAATGTCAGTGTTAACGAATGTTGCGTGACCCTGAAATCTGCTGACGGGAGGTTGATTACACCTGTTTCCAGTAATTAACACAGCAAAATAAACGGTGGGATTTTGTTATGCTACCTTTCATAAAGTTCTCTAAATTTATTGCTGCGTAAATTCGTTAAATTTCCTTCAGCTCTCTGCTGATATCAGTTAAATTAATTGCACATTTGTGAATATCAGTTCTGATTTCCACTCGGGGTTGATCAATTATGTTCCCTAGTTTGTTCATCACAATTATGTGAAAGGTCTCACAGGGAGTCTGGATCAATTATAACTAATAAGTTTACTAAATTATACTTCCTCGGTCCTAAAAGGGCATGTTTTTGACACCGAGACTTGTTCTGAATGTCTGATCCACAGTGTGATGCGAAAATAAAAAATATGTAGAAACAATTTTAATATTGAATTAGGCTACGTCCACACGAAGCCGGAGCTTACCCTAAACCGATCTTTTTTTTTTCCTCGTCTCAAAAAATATCTGCGTCCACACGAAACCACTGAAACGACTCAAAACGATGTAGTATACATGCCAGACCATTATGTGGCGCTGTAATTCTGCCGCAGAAATGCACTTAAAGCAGCGAAGAAGACTTGGAGCATGCGCATAAACCTTGCGCGCTGAATACAAACTTTAGCAAAGCTTAGAAATAACACTTTATTTTGGTTCAGTAGCTTCTGTAGTAGTGATGTCCAAATGAAGCAACGAATCAGTATTGAACCACTTCATCAATTGTTTTGAAAATGGGTTCATTCATTCAAAACTTCGTTTCAGTGACATCTAGTGGCGAAATTGTAGATAGCAATATAATGTCTGTATAAGTATAACTAGGGTTTGTGTGAATGATGTAAATAAACCAGCCACGAAATAAATAAGCCAGGTGCAGTAGGATAACCAAGGTATAATAAAGCAATTTAACTTATAAAAATAAAAATGTTCCCACATTGGAGAACAGGTTCTCTTCCTAGCTGGCTCCATGAAGATGATGAAACAATGCAGTGAAAATAACAACTATGCAAACTCCTAATACAACAAATCCACATCTTGTGCATCATTTTGGGTGTCTATATAGTCCTATTACGCACCTAAAAAGCTGCTGAAGCGTGCGCGCAGCAAAGTCTCGCGTCATGAAGCCTCTCGCGATGCGAAGCAGTATCGACTGGTCTGAACCACACGTGATTCACTTAGAGAACTGAAGCAGTTACTGCTTCGGACGTCATCGGTCACGTGTGTTTTTCCGCACCAAAGCAAGCTCCGAAGCAGTAGTTCAAGAAAAATGCTGCTCCGAGTTCGAAGCTTGTGTCGGAGCATCGGTGTCAGACGGTCATCACTATTCTGTAGCACGAACACAAGCATGTAGAGTCGGCTATTGCTGTTGTTGGTGGTGTTTTGTGGTGTTAGCGCGTCTGACTAGTGGGGTGATGACGTCATCGTTTCAGAAAATATACGGATTGCCCCGTCCACAGGACAACGCCAAGCCGGCGTTTTCAAATTTTTCCACTCTGGCACCCGGTTTCAAAAAATACCGGTTTCACCTTTCGAAAACGCCGGATCCGTGTGGACGAAACGCCTATCCGATAAAAAATTTGTGCGGTTTCACTGAAATGCGTCTCCGTGTGGACGGGGCCTAAATGTGAAATTTTGAAGTAGAAAGCCTGAAATAGTATTTTCTTGAAAATAATCTTTATAACTTTTTAACTTACACACTGTAAAAAATATTTTCATGATTTATCACTTTTTTTTGTTGAATCAACTTAAATAATGAATGTGGTTCAGATAACATCATATTTAGCATTTCTGTTGATTTAACCAATTGCCTTAGTTGTATTAACTCAAATTTTTAATTTCAATAAACTCAAAATTTTAAGGCTCCAGGTAACTTACTTTTTTTAAGTTAAACCAACAATTCTTTTTTACAGTGCAGTTATTTACAAATTTGACTTACAAACTCTGTCTGTGAACCTGATTCATAATATTTCATCATAAAGGCATAATACAGCAGCTCAAACCAATGCATGAAAAATAATACAAGTAAATATAAAAAAATGTTTTGTTTTTGCTGCAGAAGGTGAGATAAATCCTTTAATTTGTTGTGCTGCATGTTGAAGCGTTTCTTTCGGCTCTTTCTGGATATCAGTCTGAGACACAAACATTCATTTTCACACTTTGAAGTTTGTGCAAGTCACTCACGGTTATTAACAATATGGACAGACATAAGGAAATATTAGCAATAAAAAGTCAGATTACTCAATATGACACATGAATCAGTCTTTCATTCTTTAGTGACCTCATCCTTTAATGCATTATATACTCTTTAGAAGTAAAACTATGATTAGGTAAATTTTATAATGTATTCAACTGATTTGAATGTATGTTATAGGGCAGACTGAATGCATGGTATTGCATTAAGAATAAAAACATCTTTGAGATGCATTATATAACTTAATTTTGAATGCATTATGCAATGCATGATAAAATGCTCGAAGTGAAGCTGGTGTGCAGTTGTTCAGTGCCGCACACACACACACACACACACACACACTCCTCCTTCAGTTGCAGTTGTCACTGGCAGTGACCAGGGAAACAGGAATACGAGCTGAATAATGCAGGACTGTTCCCGTCTCCTCCTGCGTTTGTCCCTGAGCCGTCATGCTCTGTGGCTTCTTATTCCACTCTTTCTTCTCACATTGTGTCTGTTCGGTTTCATGGATTGTTGAGCATCGCCTCTCAATTTTCTCTCAGGGTTGCTAGTTGAAAAAAAATAGGTCACGAAAAAGAGTTTTTCCCATTTTTAGAACAGCTCTCGTACTTTGTGTAAGGGAATTGTTCAGCTAAAATAAAAAGTTGTAGCACCCTCATGTGTAGCACAAGTCTTTTATGATCTGGTGTGTTTGGAGCCAGACAGTCATAGTAGAAACTATAATTGAAGATACTTCAAAATTTCTCCTTTTATGTTACACAGTGAAAAAAATAACATCATGCAGGTTTGGAGTAAAAAGTTACAGGGTGAATTAGAAGGAACTTGTGTGCGCTTAATGTTGAGATACATGTTTTAATCATGATGTGTTTGTTTTGTGCTCTTGTGTTTCTCCAGATGTCTTTTCTCATGGCGCACTTTGATTATTCTCTATGATATATTTTCTCTACAGACATACTTAGATCATAACTTATTTCAGAAATTCCCTTTTTTCAAGCCCTTATGTTTGAGTTTTTCATAAATGATGTGAACCTAACTCAAATTGGTACACATATATTTGATTACCAATATTTGAGCAACAGGAACAATTCTGGCCGTCATATTAATTATACACTGTGAAGGTACCGTTCAAAAGTTTGGGTTCGTTCAGATTTTTTAAAAATGTTTTTGAAAGAAGTCCCTTATGCTTACCAAGGCTGCATTTATTTGATTAAAAAAACAGTAATATTGTGAAATATTATTACAATTCAAAATAATGGTTTTCTATTTGAATATATTTTAAGCTGTAATTTATTCCTATGATCAAAGCTGAGTTTTCAGCATCATTACTCCAGTCTTCAGTGTCACATGATCCTTCAGAAGCCCCTGAGTTTGAGCGAGGGAGCGAGTCTACTCAATATGTACACTTCAGGCAGATCCATAGACCACAATGCAACATGATTGTGTGTTAAAGGGGACATATACTGTCCCTTTTCACAAGATGTAATATAAGTCTCTGGTGTCTCCAGAATGTGTCTGTGAAGTTTCAGCTCAAAATCCCCCACAGATCATTTATTATAGCTTGACAAATTTGCCTCTATTTGGGAGTGAGAAAAAAACACCATTTTTGTGTGTGTCCCTTTAAATGCAAATGAGCTGCTGCTCCCTGCCTCCTTTCCAGAAAAGGGCGGAGCTATAACAGCTCAACATCAACAAAGCTGGAGAATCTCACACAGCCAAAATGAGTATTGTCAGTAACGTTGTTCAGCCTTACATTGTTCAAACCGGAGTTGACACTGATGGAGAGACTCAGGAAGAAGTTACAACTTTTAGACGTTTCTGAATGGTTAGTGGATACATTGATGTAGTTTCTGTGGAGTTGATTCAACTCATCCACTAGCATGTGCCGTCATGTTCATGTTTTGTGCAAATCCAGCGTTGAATTGACCCTCGTTTGTGAAGCAGTCCGGTGTAAAATAACGGCATGACAACAACACTCGACTACAACAACTCTTCCTCTTCTCTAAAGCAGCCCAACATGTCCTCACCACCTTTGTTGAGTGTTCTCGGGGGCGGAGTTTATGTAAATTTTAGGGTTTGTGATGTCCCCAACCCGGGAAGAAGCTTGTTGTAGTCCCTACCAGCCGTTTGTTGTAGTCCATAAAAAGCGATTTCTGTAAAAGATTAAAAAAAATAAAATCTCCCTTTGCACTGAACTTTGATTGTTGTAACTTTGCAGATGTTGTTTATGCTCAAACAGCAACATTACACACTAACTAAAGTTAAAAAAAGTGAAATTATAATCAACCGCCCCTTTAACATCCATGGATTTTTTTTTTTTTTTTTTTTAAACTGGACAGAATAACATTAACTTTTATTATATTGTGAGGATTCTGAGTTACAGTAATACATTCATCCTTTGCAATTTGATGCAGTTTATTACAGTTTATTTGGCTATTAATCACATCTTCTTAGACCCCCATGTTATATACAAAGTTCTGTCATGAAACTCTAGATGGCATAGGCTGATAGGTCCTTAACTCAATATGCGTGCAATCACATCATTCTCTAAAGGGCACAGCTGATTGGTTCCTGCTGTATCAGCAGCCAATGAGCTCACTGCTCAACCTTCAAATACTTGGTCAGCATTTGCTGTAGCAGTTGCAGCTCGCTTTCACCCTCCACCTTCCCCAGCTCCACCTGTATAGATCTGCTACAGATAATGTACATATGCTATACTGCAGGTCTTACTTGCTCACAGCAGTGTGTCTGTATTGGCAGTAGCAAGTCGCGTACTTGCCCTGCAGCCGCAGCTGTGACAAATGGAGGAAGTGGGAGGTTACATAACATAAATAAACTGAACTCATGATCATTCTCTTTTTCACTGTTTTGTTCCAGTGCTCAAGAATCGGTGGAAATCATTTATTGTAACTATTTAGCTGACATTGTTAGGAAGGATCTTTGATAGCGATCAGACTACTGTTATTTTTCTGTTTTGTTTCCTCAAGATAACTTGCTGCTTCTTTGAATGCTAAACCATTTCCATTCATTTCATCACTTCCTTGTAACTGATGCAACCTGTCGTACACGTGTACCGCAGCACTGCAGGACGTCAGGAGGAATTTGCTCCAGAGCCGAGTGTCACATATCGACAGAGAGCTCAGATGCAAATGAGAGCGCTGACGGTCCTGAGATGCACAGACTGCAGTTTTCCATTGTCTGCCGGGTCACCGCTTCTTCATATGCGCTCAGAACTGATCAAATCTGCATGCAAACAAGATGCAGGAACAGACAGCAGAAAGAGATGGGCTGTGAGAATGATTTTACAGGCAATTTACAGACACTTATTCTGCTTATGTTTCATTGAAACCCAAATGTGTCATTTCTGTGCTGCTAAATGGAATTAAGATTACGTTTCCAAAACATGCATAAAAAGGAATTTAATTTTAACCATAACAGTTTGTTTGTTACATTAGTTGAAATAAAACTGAAATAAAATTAAATATACTGTTTAAAAAAGCTTTTAAATCAGCTCATTGCCAACATTTCTCATTTTCATTTAGTTTATTAGAGCACTAAAATAACTAAAACTAAAAACTTAAAGGGATAGTTCACCCAAAAATGAAAATTTGATGTTTATCTGCTTACCTTTGTCTATGCAAGGTTTTTCGACTCTTATTGATCCAAGTTCCCATTCACTCCCATTATTTGACTGACAGGCAGCAACGGTTGGAGTTAAAAAATCATCATTTTTTGTTCTACTGAAGAAACAAAGTCACCTAGATTTTGGATGTGCTGGGGGTAAACAGATAAACATCAAATTTTCATTTTTGGGTGAACTATCCCTTTAATAAAAACGACATATTTAAAAAAAAAATGAATAAACACGACAAAACAAATTACTAAAACTATAAAAATATAAAAATAAAATATAATTTAAAATATCAAATTTTCCTCTTGATATAAACACACAATTTTGATAGAAAAAGGTCTCATTTATTCTGTGGCAGAAACAAGCTTCCATAGATTTTTTGTTCAAGCATATAAAGTGTTAAATGGACTGAGGGCAACAACAAAAAAAATTAAATTAAAGGCTTTTAAAGTCTATTTGATGTTCTGTCACCGTGATTTTGCAAAGTCAGACATGTTTCTGGATCAACATATTTTGTTGATCCTGGAACCACATTTCTGTCTGAAAATTAAACCTAACCCTACCCATAACTTATCCCTAAAATCAGAAGGAAATGTTCTGTGAATAACACCGATGTAGAAGCACCTAACCCTGATTGGAAGCCTAAACTTGACATAAACTATAAACTCAAATCTGATTGGTTGTTTGGAATGTTGTTCCAGGACCAACAAAGACATTAGAATATGTTATACTTGGTGAAATCATGTTCACCTGTGTGTTGTCTTATACATGATTAAAGGTGCAATATGTAATAATTTTGCAGTAAAATATTAAAAAAACACTAGGCCAGTGTTATATATAGTTCACTTGAGTACTTACAATATCCCAAATGTTTGCAACTATTTGAAAACCGTGAGAAAATTGCAATTTTAACCAAGGCTCAGACGTGTGAGGAGTCTCCTGTCAATGGCGTCATACCCGCGTTACCCTCGGTTTCCGGTTTTATTTTGTAGAAACCATGAAAACACCAAATATGCTTTCAAATATTACACGTTTTAATAGACAAGAACTGTTTTGATATTTATAGACAGAAAACGAACTGTTGTTAAATAGCTTAACACATTTAGTCTTATTGTTTAAATCAAATTTTCTTGATTTTTTGCGAGTACCATGCTTTACCATGCCTCAGAGAAAAACACTATTTTGTGAAGTAGCTAACATAGCATAATCAGATGCAGCTTTATTTTTAGTAACAGTAATACGGAATTTTCTTCTTCATACAATATGTTTTAAAATAAATTGCATTCCATTTTTCAACACTACATGCATCATTTATCATCCAGCATTTAATATGATATTCAAAAATCGATCTATCTTACTGCAGTGTGTAACAGTGTCTCACAGCAGCTGCCGAGTGAACGCACAGAGTAACGTTATAACATCATTTTCAACACACTCAAATGTATCTAATATGATAAACAGAGCTGCGTTACCTCATACTCATGACCGGAAAATCAGAAGCAGTGCCGGCGACTGTATCATAATAAAAGTCCCGCTGCTCGTGAGGCATGTGTTGATCAATCGCTCCAGCTCCTCGTTCAGCTCCTACAGCACTCGGTCCTGCTCTGCTTCATACTACAGTAACGTTAATAATCGCATCCATGAACATGATTTCTTCCTGAGTCCTATCCCGATTATTTTCCACCGGCCGTTGAGGTGAAGACCACATGTCCCAAGATTCCGTGCTCAAACTTGGCATCATCAAGCTATGCCTTTGTTTTGAATAGGCCTCTAGCGACCTCTAGTGGCAGAAAGTATTACATATTGCACCTTTAAATGATGAGTTGTATTTTATCATTTGCGTTTTGTATTGTTTGTATACTGACAGGCTTGTAACCCATTGGTTGAACAACTGAAAACGTTCTTCTCCATCTGGACTGGACAGCTCAGTTTAAGCCATACAATGAAGTGAGACACTAACAAACAGACTTGTTCCTCCAGCAGCACCTGATGTTGGTTTTGTGCCCGCGGGCTTCAGGACTGTAATGAGAGAACAGAACAATCTGGAGAAAACTGGCAGCACTGAAAGGAAAGTGTCTGCGGTGTTTCCTCTTTTCTCCTGTGTTTCAGTCAAGCACTCAAGAGCCCCTCCAAATGCTTTGGCTCTTAATGGTTTTGTTCACTTGACTGATCCAGGAGCCTGACGTTTGGCTCCACACGGAGCTATGTGGGGTTTCTGGAGAACCAGCCAACCGCAGTTGAAACTCATTGTACTGGTGATGTTTGTCTGTTTTCTAGATTTTTTATAATTTAATTTGTTTAAATTTTAAATACAAAGCTTCTTTTTTGGCAAGTTTATATTATTATATTTTATTGTATTCGAAAAAATTATTTTAAATACATTTTAAAGACAATGTAGACACAAACTTTAATGTAGACGCAAATTTGATTTTATTAAATCAAAGTGCTGTTTTTTTATATAAACATGAACTAAAAATGTTATTATTATTATAGTGGAATGTTATAATCAAAAAATTGCATGATGTTCTCAAAAGACTTGGTCATAAATTCTTGTGCCTTAATTTGCAGGAACATTAAACATCAAGAAATTGACACTTTTTATCACTTTAATTTAATTAATTACTTTATTTAATTATAAAATAATAACACTTGATACATAATATTACAGAATTTTACTGTTATACAATAACTTTGTTGGTGGAGGGAAAACAATACATACTGTTGTATAAAAGCAATATCACAATTGCCATAGTGGAGTCACTAAAAATGATTATTTATTATTAATCCTGGTTTTCATTTTTACTGTATTTTACTTAATTTGCATAAATATTTGAATGAAATAATGAATCTGATAATTTTATATAATGAATATATAAATAATTAATCTAATAATGTTTATATATATATCTATATATATATATCTATATATATATATATATATATATATATATATATATATATATATATATATATATATATATATATATATATATATATATATATATATATATATATATATATATATATATATTCATTTAAAAAGTATTTTTTTTTAAAAGTTTTTTTTTTTTTTTACTTTTATTGTCCGACTAAAAGTCTTGTTGGAGGATGATCTGTGTTAGCATAATATATTTGCATTATTTAGTTTGATTCTGAGATGATTGTGTATCTGTGAGGTCATGTGACAGCCTGAGGCTTATTGAGGTCAGGTTCTGATCCTATGGCACTCTTATTAGAAAAGCAAATTGAATTTGCATAGCTACACCACAGCACTGGTAGTTATGGGATGGCATGTCGAGTGGGCCACAGGTAATGACACTAATGGCATATCTGTACTAGTAATTTGCATGTAAATAGCTGTCTTTATGGTGGGCGCACTGGTGCAGACTGTAACAATATGATTACATCTCTCTTCACAGTGTGAGCTGCTCTTTCTAATCTAATGAATAGTATGTGGCGGACCTATAGGGCACAATTATGGCACGAGAGAGAGATGAGTGTGTGACATGATGTGGTCAAAACAGACAGAGAAATTGGCCTATGTGTGATTTAGAGCACTTTAAGCCAGGCTGCTAGTGATATTAAAATATGAATGATGCATGATGAATGACAAAATATATATTATATATATATACATATACATATATATATATATATATATATATATATATATATATATATATATATATATATATATATATATATATATATATATATATATATATATATATATATATATATATATTTTATATATATTTTATATATATTATATATATATATATAAATATTCTATATATAGAAATCAAGGTGTGCACTACTGTTCAAAAGTTTGGGGTCAGTAAGATTTTTTAATGTTTTTAATGAAATAAGTCTCTTAATTTTTACTAAGACTGCATTTATTTGATTAAAAATTATAGTAAAATCAGTGAAATATTATTAAATATTTGTATACTTTGAATATTTTGTAAAATCTAATTTATTTCTGTGATCAAAGCTGAATTTTCAGCATCATTACTCCAGTCTTCAGTGTCACATGATCCTTCAGAAATCCTTCTAGTATGATGTTTTGCTGCTCAATTATTACATTAAATAATTATAATCAATTATAATGTTAATCAATTAATATAATTATTCCAAACTTTTGACCGAAAATGTTTAATTTGGGTAGCTGACCTGCTAAAGTTCATTTAATATTATAGAAAACAGCAGGTTGCCTGGCTTTCATTATTATTATGCAGTATTTCCATTTTCTGATTTGCTAAAGTCCATATCTATATTGGTCATATATGTACAGTATATGTTTATGTTAAATGTTAATTAATGCATGATGAATGACTACATTTCAGAATGACAAGACTTTTGTTTCATTCCATAAAACAATCAAAACAACACAGACTTTAAGAGAAATCAAGGTTCAATCAAAAGTTTGGGGTCGTAAGATATTTAAAATGTTTTTGAAAGTAGTCTCTTCTACTCACCTTAGCTGCATTTATTTGCTTAAAAATACAGTAAAAATAGTAATATTGTGAAATATTATTACCCTTTAAAGTAACTGTTTTATATTTTAATATATCTTAAAATGTAATTTATTTCTGTGATGCAAAGCTGAATTTTCAGCATCGTTACTCCAGTCTTCAGTGTCACTTCAGAAATCATTCTAATATGCTGATTTGCTGCTCAAGAAACATTTATGATTATTTAAAACATATTAAAACTGCATGTTTTGTGGAAACCATGATACTTATAGTCTAAAAAGTCAGTTCAGGATAAACTTGATACAACCTGGTATAATTTGCAATATATAGGCCTATAATGAGAAAGTGCAAAACTAGAGCAGGTCACATGCTGCATTCACCCAATCACCGCAAATATGCAAATAAGGATGTTAAGGTTTTAGGAATGTACAATGTGAAAGCCCTGTTGATCACAACAATTAACTGAAGAAAGATTTTCATCAGAACAAAGTCTTGGATTATGCTCTAATGGAACAGAATTCGTTTTGTCACTCACTAATGATCCCCAGTGTAAACTCGTGTGTTTCAGTGTCAATATCACACTCACCGGCTGCTCTCGTCCATCTAGCACAGCTGCGGTCCAGCCAAGCAGGTGCACAACACCGTCGCTACCTGAATTCACCCTTTGTTCGGTTTAATGCGAGCAATTGCCGAGCCGTATAATCAGCGGCTCTAACCTTTCAGCAAAACACAAGCCGCAAGAGAAATACTACGAGCAATAAGGCCCATTATACTGGTCGAACAGTCGTTTGTCTGCTGGATGTGGGTTTGTGTGCTCCAATTAGGAGGCATTATGAAGACTCAATTAAACAATTATGAGCTCAGCTTGGGCCTCAGTGCTCACAGTCCCCTGAAATTCAAGAATGAAAAGGTTTTGGTGCTTTCTTCATTGTATTACATCACTGTGATGTGGTTTGAGGTTGCGGTTTTGCAGTCAAAAGCACTTTGTTTACACTCAAAAATAATTTGTATATATGAATTGCATATACAATTTCCATACACTTAGATCACACATTTTTAACATAAAAAAGCTTTTGCACTGCTGTTTCAAAGTGTCGTTTCAAAAAGGGCCTTTTTAAATCTGTTCATTGTGAAACCAATGACTAGATGTGCAATAGTTAATTAGGTCAAATGTATGTGATTGAAAGAAATTGGATTTGTTGATGATAAATATATAATATTATGCATTTAAAAAACACATTTACAGAAATCGTACCCATTTCATTCATGTATGACTGACAAATATGCATCATATTAAGTTTAAACTGTAATTCAAATGTATGGAAATGTTATGTACAATTGAAATATATAAATCTTAATTTCTGTCATTAATTACTCAGCCTCATGTCGTTCCACACCTGTAAGACCTTCGTTCATCTTCAGAACACAAATTAAGATATTTTTGATAAAAATCCGATGGCTCAGTGAGGCCTGCAAGATAATTAACACTTTCAATGCCCAGTAAGCTACTAAATAAGTATTTAAAACAGGTCATGTGACTACAGTGGTTCAATCTTAATGTTATAAAGTGACAAGAATACTTTTTGTGAGGCAAAAAAAATGACTTTATTCAACAATATCTAGTGATGGCCAATTTCAAAACAATGCTTCATGAAAATTTGAAGCTTTACGAATCTTTTATTTCGAATCAGTGGTTCGGAGCACCAAAATCACATGATTTCAGTAAACGAGGCTTTGTTATGTCATAAGTGTTTCGAAATCTCAATAGTTCACATGACTTTGGCAGTTTGATATGCGCTCCGAACCACTGATTCGAAACAAAAGATTCGTAAAGCTTCATGAAGCAGTGTTTTGAAATCGTCCATCACTAGATATTGTTGAATAAAGTCACTATTTTGTTTGTTCTTGTTGCTTTATAATATTAAGGTTGAACCTCTGTAGACACATGAACTGTTTTAAATATGTCTTTAATACCTTTCTGGGCATCTGAAAGTGTTAAATAAATACAAGATCATGCATGACATATTCGTGTCGCAGGAATTTGAGTCATCAGTGTCCCAGTGTTTAGCAGATCGAGGCTCTTTCATATACACATTGTCCTGATTCACTAGTGAGCAAAGTGAGTGTTAACTTCCTTGTGTGTCTGTCGTGTGCACAACACAGTGGATTGAGATGGACATCAGACGTCGAGCAGCATCAGGCAGACGAGCAGCAGCTCTAATGAGCCTCTGCTGAGAGCCTGTGGCCCTTAAACTGAGCTGCTTCCTTTATTACTGTTGCAGCCAAATCGCACAGATGCAGTGTTGTGGTTTCATGCAGCACTTGTGCACAAAATGTTAACCCCATTGGCAGATAATTTTTTCTTGTTTTAGGCAAAAACCCACTTAATTTTGATACTTTTTTCAAAACAAAAACAAGACTTCTTATGTCATTTTGCTTCTCAAGTAAATGCATCTCAATTTAAAGAATTAGTTCAATTCAGAATTAAAATTTCCTAATAATTTACTCACCCCATTATGTCTTTCTTTCTTCCATCGAAAAGAAATTAAGATTTTTGATGAAAACATTCCAGGATTTTTCTCCATTTAGTGGACTTCGACAGTTACCAACGTGTTGAAGGTCCAAAACCGAGTCTTATCTAGAGAAACGATCATTTTCTAAAAAAAAATGATATACTTTATAACCACAAATGCTTATCTTGCACTACTCTGCAATGCACCATGCATTACGTAATCATGTTGGAAAGGTCATGCGGAAGTACCGCGGTAGGGCGAAAAACTCATTTTCTCCTCCAACTATAAAATCATCCGACATTGTTGTTTTACCTTCTTTTTTTTTTTTTTTTTTGCAAAGGCCGTTTGACTTAGTCTTTGCTTGTTCTATTTGTAAACACTTGCTTGGTACTTCCGCCTACATCACACCTGACCCTTCCAACATGATTACGTAATGCATGGCGCATCTCAGAGCAGTGCAAGATGAGCATTTGTGGTTAAATAGTATATACATTTCTTATCATTTTTTTTAGAAAATGACTGATAGTTTCTCTAGATTAGACTCTTATTCCTCGTCTGGGATCATGTAGAGCTCTTTGAAGCTGCACTGAAACTGACATTTGGACCGTCATCCCTGTTGAAGTCCATTATATGGAGAAAAATCCTGGAATGTTTTCCTCAAAAACCTTCATTTCTTTTCTACTGAAGAAAGAAAGACATAAACATCTCGGATGACATGGGGATGAGGAAATTATCAGGAAATTTGAATTCTGAAGTTAAATAATCCAGTAACACTTTATAATAACTGCACGCTATGAAGCATTAGTTAAGCATTAGTTAATTCCTCACTTATAAAGCATTAATAGACATTAGTAAGCATTTATAAATACAGCTATAATTGCTTTATTCTTGATTTATAAGCATATCTATAATGTGTTTAATAATTGTATTTTCATACTTAATTTAGAAATGATAAATTGATTATTAATAAAGTATTGCATTATTTACAAACCAGTTATTTAGGAGTTGTCAGTAGTTCATTTAGGAAGTGTAAGTAAATGATTAATAAACTATTAAAACATTAATTTATACATATTATTATTTAGACATATAGTAATAGTTACTCAGTGTGTTAGTAAATGTTTTATTCACACATACTCCTACTGCAATTCGTGATTAATTCAGGTAATTATAAAACATTTAGAAGTGGTCAGTTAACTATTTTTGTGAGCTCATCTAAAGTGAGGACTGTTTAAGCTTTCTAAAGCGTTTATAAATGAGATTTAAAGGCTCAGTGATCTTCTGTACTGCTGTTCTCTAATGTTTTAAAGTTGGAGGTAGTTTTGACAGAATATGTTAATAAAGCATTTATTAACACACTTAGTAACTAATACTATATGTCTAAATAATAAGATGCATAAATGTACATTTAAATATTTTATTAATCATTTACTTACACTTCCTAAATGATCTTATAGGAACCACTGACAACTCCTAAATAATAATACATAATTTAGAAATGATAAATGTATCATTAATAAAGTATGAAAATACAATTATTAAACTCATTATTGATATGCTTATAAATCAAGAACAAAGCATTTATAGCTGTATTTATAAATGGCTTACTAATTTCTATTAATGTTTTATAAATGATGAATTGACTATTTACTAATGCTTGACTAATGCTTCATAGCATGAGTTATTCTAAAGTGTTACCAATAATCCTTTAAGAATGTTGAGATATTTATACTGGAAAACAAGACAAAAAAAATTTCGCAGTGTATAATCAGCAACTGTTTTTAGCTTGTCGTCATTTTCACCATTTATTTTACTACACAAACACAAATATAATTGGAAAAAAATGTGCACATTTACTGACTCTTATGCTCAAAAAATAGTTCAGTTTATTAATATTAATAATTGGATGAAACAATAGCTTCAGGCAGTTTAAAGGTGATTTGCAAGCATAGCAACTTGGCACATTAAAATTTAAAGCATGTTTATCTGCATTTTACAACAACCTCATGCATCTCATTCAATCGGAATTTAAAGTTGAAAGTATCCATTTTAAAATAAATATAACACAAATTCTTATTCATTTAGTAACATACACTGAATGTTACTGTGGCCTTGACAGAACATTATAAGGGCAAATGTTGATCTTATACAGTTGTAATCAGTATTTATTGCTGTTCTGATAAAACTGACTTTATACAGGCAAAGCAATTCTGCCGCTTGTTCCTGTATAAACGCTTATTTGTCAGAAATGTGTCCTTGCTCTTCCCGTTTGCTTGTGAAGGCCGCGGCACAGAACATTTGTTGCATTTAACGTTGTGACATCCAAGGTGAAATCTCACAAACACAATGCAGTCGTCATGTCATACATTTCTAGTGGTGTTGATTATTTCAGTCCAGCCGTTCCTTCGACAGACGGCTCGGAGAATAGTGAAGTCCTGACAGCACAGCTCGTCTTCATTAGATGGATGGTAATTATGTATAATGAAGTGCTCAAAGCAGCTTGCTTTTTATAATATATGTAGGTGACAGAAGCATAATTGAGATGTTCAAATACATGAATATTAAAAGGAAACATGTAAGCACAAATCACCTTAAAGAGGAATGTTTGCTTTCAGTTACTAAGAAAGAAAAAAAAAATCTATATATATATATATATTATATAAAATCAGATATCAACAAATCAGGAACTTTCACAATCTGAATGGCTCAACAGTAGAGAGATGTCCATCAGGTGGGAATAATTTATTCAGGTATTCAAAAATCTCTCTTACAGCACATAATTAGTGCTTCATCTCATCACAGCAGATGGATTGGTAACATCTGCTGCAGAACGTGTCATGATTTAATTTACCTGATTGCTTGTTGCTTAATATTTGTTTTGTTTTGTTTTCCAGGGAGGTTGATCTTATCGAGGCTTATTCAGAAAACCAAATTACAGGTTACAGGTTGTTACCATAGGTGGAGGAACAATGATCTTTCGCTGAGTGTTAATAGGAAGGACTCACAGCATTGAAATGAACAACTGCTGTGAGTGATGCAGGATGAAATTGGACATAATGAGACATTTCTTTCATATATCAATCGCTCTCCTCACTCCCGTCAGATGAGCAGCGTTTCTGTGATCGCTGGTGTAAATGCAATGATAATGAGTGTCAGTAATAGTGATGAGACAGATGATGAGATCTCACCTTTAGAAGAGTCTGAGCAGGCAATCAGTTCTACATAATGACATGCTTCACGTCACGACATAAACATGGTTCTGACTCAATGAATGTCTCGAAGACAGCTGATGGCTCTAAGATGTGGATGAGGAACACGTTCAAGTCACATTTCATCCCAAAATATATATTTTTATTTTGCATTAAAGGGGACATATCATGAAAATCTGACCTTTTTTGTGTTTAAGTGCTATAATCAGGTCGCCGGTGCATCTAACAACCCAGAAAATGTGAAAAAGGACAATCCAGTAACTTTGTTTCAGCAAGCCTTTCTCTGCAAGCATGTGAAAAATGAGCCACTCTGATTTTGCTCCCCTTGTGATGTAGGAAGGGGATCTTATTCTAATATTACCACCCCTTAATCTGCATGTTTCCACCAACGGCACCGCCATTTTGTTTTCGCAAGCGACAACGGTGTACCAGTTCTAACGCCATGGCAAAACTTGGAGCAAAGCATGCTAACACTTCTGCCGTTGGCGGCACAGAGGAGCACTGAACACTATTTAGAGTCTCGTTGACTTGGATAGCATGCAAGTTGACCCTCGCAAACTTGATTGTTAAAAAAAGAGTGTTTCTGTCCAAGCGATATTTTGGAAAACATATTAGACCATTCACAGCATTTGATAGCAATCATACACATTAGCCTGGTGTTTATGGCTCTGTTTGGGAATCAGGTACGCTATATATAGTGGGCGTTCATACGGGTTTTGCACAAAACATGAACATGACGGCACATGCTAGTGGATGAGTTGAATCAACTCCACAGCAACTACATAAATTTATCCACTAACCATTCAGAAACGTCTAAAAGTTGTAACTTCTTCCTGAGTCTCTCCATCAGTGTCGACTCCGGTTTGAACAATGTAAGGCTGAACACCGTTACTGACGATCCTCATTTTGGCTGCGTGAGATTCTCCAGCTTTGTTGTTGTTGAGCTGTTAAAGCTCCGCCTTCTTCTGGAAAGCAAAGCTCATTTGCATTTAAAGGGACACATAAAAATGGTGTGTTTTTTCTCACACCCAAATAGAGGCAAATTTGACAAGCTATAATAAATGATCTGTGGGGGATTTTGAGCTGAAACTTCACAGACACATTCTGGAGACACCAGAGACTTATATTACATCTTGTGAAAAGTGGCATAATAGGTCTATTTCCAGGACCATTTACATTTTTTGCACTGTGACATTATTTTTAAGCATGATTTATCCCTAAATTCTTATTACAAACTATCTGCTATTTTCATGGACCAAACTCCACATACAGGAACATTTGGTAACAATGAATGTTTCAAGACAGATTTTCAGAGCAGCTAATGACATTAAGGACATATTCAAGTTATATATATATATATATATATATATATATATATATATATATATATATATATATATATACATACAGTGCTGCTTGAAAGTTTGTGAACCCCTTGCAGAATCTGTGAAAATAAGAGAGATCATAAAAAATGCATGTTATTTTTTATTTAGTACTGTTCTGAGTAAGATATGTTACATAAAAGATGTTTACATATAATTCACAAGACAAACAGCTGAATTTATTCAAATAACCCCATTCATAAGTATGTGAACCATTGATTCTCAATACTGTGTGTGGTTACCTGATGATCCACGACGAATTTTGTGTTGTGATGGTTGTTCATGAGTCTCTTGTTCATGAGTCTCAGTTAAACTGAGCTCTGTTCTTCAGAAAAATTCTCCAGGTCTTGCAGAAATTTCAGTTTTCAAGCACTTTTGCATATTTGAACCCTTTCCAGCAGTGACTGAATGATTTTGAGATTCATCTTTTCACATGGAAGACTATTGAGGGACTCAAACACAACTATTAAAAAAGTTTCAAACATTCACTGATGCTCCAGAAGGAAACACGATGCATTAAGTACTTTTTGAATTCGAAGATGAAGGTAAATTGTACTTAATTTTTTCTCTAGGGAAACATGTAAGTATCTTCTGTTGCTTCCGAAGGGCATTAATGAAGAAAAAAAAAAGATATTTAAACAAAATAAGAAAAATTTGGACATCTACATCCTGTTCAAAAAATGCTTGAAAACTGAAGAATCTGCAGGAGCTGGAGGATTTTTCTGAAGAACAGAGCTCAGTTTAACTGCTCAGGACAAACAAGAGACTCATGAACAACCATCACAAAACATAAAAACAGTCGTGGATCATCCAAGTAACAACATACAGTATAAAAACCAATGGTTCACAAACTTTTGAACGGGGTCATTTTAATAAATTCATTTTTTTGTCTTTTTAATTGTGTAAACATCTTTTATGTAAAATATCTTAATCAAGACTGTACTAAATAAAAAATATTATGCATTTTGTATGATCTCTTATTTTGTTAAAATTTTTCACATTTTCACAGATTCTGCAAGGGGTTCACAAACTTTCAAACGGCACTGTATGTATATACAGTGTATATATGTATATATATATATATATACACATATATATTAAGAACCATTCAGAACCATTTTGATTTTTTGCTTTTTTTTTTTTTTTTTTTGCACATTTGCATGGACCAAACTTCATATAACAAAGTTTGGTAACACATAATTAGACGTTCACTCACCTAGAATAGTAGTTTCACCACTGCTGTCAATAAGACTTATTGAATCTGGAACGTAAATCACTGAAGACACAGACAGAGAGAACCATTAGAACAGACCCTTCAGCCTGTAGTAAATGCATCCTGTCATGTGACATTCCGGGCATCATTTAGCATTCGCACAAAACCGCTGATGCATCAGCTTTGCGCAAGAACAGTTTGAGTCGAGCTCCATGATAAAGAATTATGATCGTTCAGCCTTTTAAAATAATGAAATGTTCATTTTTTTGTGTGCGTCAGCTTAAAAATGAAGCATGAGGCTCATTATTTTGTAAAAACCTTCAAATTGAGCAGCTTGCAAACCACGCATACTGATTCTCCAGATTGCAATTGGTGAAAAAGATTGATTCATGCATTATTGTGTTTGAATGCTCATACAAACTACCAACATGAGAAATCCCTGCCTGAGGAAAATTCTTAGTGAGAGCATTTTTTAAGGATACTTTGTTTTCCATAGCCAATTTTGTTTTTTATATTCCATCATGTTAATATACTGATGACTTTGTTTATTAACATTGTTTTATATACATATATATACACATACAGTGTGTACGGAAAGTATTCAGACCCCCTTAAATTTTTCACTCTTTGTTATATTGCAGCCATTTGCTAAAATCATTTTTTTTTTTTCCTCATTAATGTACACACAGCACCCCATATTGACAGAAAAACACAGAATCGTTGACATTTTTGCAGATTTATTAAAAAAGAAAAACTGAAATATCACATGGTCCTAAGTATTCAGACCCTTTGCTGTGACACTCATATATTTAACTCAGGTGCTGTCCATTTCTTATGATCATCCTTGAGATGGTTCTACACCTTCATTTGAGTCCAGCTGTGTTTGATTATACTGATTGGACTTGATTAGGAAAGCCACACACCTGTCTATATAAGATCTTACAGCTCACAGTGCATGTCAGAGCAAATGAGAATCATGAGGTCAAAGGAACTGCCTGAAGAGCTCAGAGAAAGAAAAACATTTCTGCTGCACTTAAGGTTCCTAAGAGCACAGTGGCCTCCATAATCCATGAAGGTGTAGAACCATCTCAAGGATGATCAGAAGAAATGGACAGCACCTGAGTTAAATATATGAGTGTCACAGCAAAGGGTCTGAATACTTAGGACCATGTGATATTTCAGTTTTTCTTTTTTAATAAATCTGCAAAAATGTCAACAATTCTTTGTTTTTCTGTCAATATGGGGTGTTGTGTGTACATTAATGAGGAAAAAAATGAACTTAAATGATTTTAGCAAATGGCTGCAATATAACAAAGAGTGAAAAATTTAAGGGGTCTGAATACTTTCCGTAGCCACTGTATGTATGTATATATATATATATATATATATATATATATATATATATATATATATATATATATATATATAAATATATATATATATATATATATATATATATATATATATATACATATATATATATATATACACACACATGCACTGTATTAAAAATCACATAATAGAAAAATCCTGAAGATGAAATGTTTTGAGTTTTGCCAGCTTTTTCCTCTCATTTTTTATCATGTAATTAGCAACACATTGAGGCCTACACAACTTTCAAACTTCAAATAACTTTCAAACCCTTTTAAACTTTCTTTTAAACTGTCAAGTCAACATTCAGACTTTGCTGAACTTTAATTTCTAAGTTCTTGTGAGACGGGTCACTTTCAAACATGATCAACTTGCACTACTGAAATGTATTTTTGTAAATTTATGTGCTCAAAAAGTCATTTCAGCATATCGACAGACCATAAACCTTTCCTCTGCCAAACTATATTTAACTCCATTATAGTCGGCCAGGCATGTATGAACTATCTGAAGGGCAGAAAGCAGAGAAGAGATCTCCATCAAGGGCGGCTAATAAATCAAAATTGAGCGACAGCACACCTTCATTCTCTCTAAGCTTGACGAATGCGCTCTAATCTGGTTTCATGTCGTTTTCTCATTCACATAAACCCCGCATTCTGCCACCACCATCTGCGATCCTATGGATAAAGAAAGGGCCAAATATAATTTCTGGAGGTTTATGAGCTTTTCGAGCTCTGCGCTTCTAGTTGACACAAGCATGCCGGTCTTTTGATTATCATCACTGGATGTATGAAGATACGAAGAGATCTGCTCTCAAGGACGAAGAAAGTGCAGAGAACAGGCTTTCCAAACACGTCCTGCCTGGAGCTGATGCATTTTCTGTGTCTGTCACCCTGAGATAGAATGTAAAGAGACGATTCAGCCTGAAGGCTGTTTTTATCTTTATTACAGGAGAGTTCTGCCAGATTCACTGTTTGTCTGCTTTGTCCTGAACATCCAACAAAACAGCCTTGAATTGAAGCTCATGGAAATGTAACAGAGAATGTGGCTCGGGAAATCGATCGCAGGGCCTGCATGGAGAAACAGCAGGTTTTATTTCTGAAAGCAAGTTTCTGGTTTGTCATTTTCTGTCATATTCACTGTCACTATAGTCTCAGTCTCAGACGGACCGCAGATGCAAGGATTTTCAATCTTTTAGATGACCACAGACCTCTAAATATGATCATCCTTGTGTGAGAGACCCCCATCCTAAAATTTAAAGACATTTTATTAACACAATACACTGAAAAAAATCATTTCAATCTTAAATGAGTTTATATTAAGTTACATTATATATTTTTTCTGCTTATTATATGTAGGCCTACTGTTAAAATATATTATTTATTATATTCATTTATATTATTCACCTTTTTATTTATTCATTTTAATCTAGAATATTAAATAGATTAATAACTAATATATTTTTATTTTAATCACATTTTTATTTACTTACTTTAATCATATTATTTCATATTATTAATCACCATGTTTTACTCCTGATTCTTTCCATTCGCATACGTCAACACGTCTGTTTATGAAGTTTATCCAGTCAGTTCTTCCTTGAAGTTTACGTGAATCTAAAGCCGCGTTTCCACCAAAACTACCTGGAACAATTTGTCCTAGGAACTTTTTTCCCCCAGACCTGTTGCTGTCTGCATTTCCATCATGGTTTAAACTACCGTGAAGATTAGTCCAGTGACATTGGACTGCGCTTGACTTTCAGTTCCTGGTGGATTTTGTTCTCCTCATATAAGCTTAATAAAGCCTGAACCTCGTTGTTGGTCCATTGGTCGTATTTTTTAACTGATTCGAATTACAAAAAACTCTTACTGCACACACCGCAACAGACTTTTAAAAGTGGTGGTTGAAATAAAATGCTGCGTGGAGTCATTCAATCAAAATACTGCATGAACTCAACCACTCCCAAAAGTTCCTGAACTTTGAAAAAGTACTACCTCGTGAGCAGGGACTTTCTGAGGGGGATTTTTTTTACCCGGAACTTCATTTAGACCTTGGTTCCTGCGGTCAAAACACACCGCAGACCACCCTAAATTCCCTAGATCCTGGGGAACTATCCTGGAAACACAGCTTAAGTCTCTCCCCTATCTAATGCCATCTAATTTTAGACTGTTAATTTCATCAACCAATCAAATTGTTCCATTTGTACCTGTTGGGTGTTCATATTATATGTTTTGGCAACTGTTCTTCTAACCCTGATTGATGGAGTGTTCTTAAACAACCATCATGGCCATATTCCAGGATGATAATGTCCAGATTCATCAGGCTCAAATTGTGAAAGAATGGTTGGGAGGGAGCATGAAGAATCATTTTCACACATGAATTGGTTACTTAAATTCATTGAAAGTCTTTGGGATGTGCTGGAGGAGACTTTACAGAGTGCTCACCTCTTGCATTGCCAATACAAGATCTTGACCAAAAATGTATGCACCTCTTGATGGAAATAACATCACAACATGTATTTCCATCAAGAGGTGCATCAGTGTTTGGTTGTTTAAGAAATGAAATCACACTCCATAAATTAGGGTTAGTAGAACTGTTGCCAAATATAAAACATGCTAGAAACATAATAATCACAACAATAATGATCCAGTTATTGACTCTTAAGCATTTGCCTTCTTAAATCTGAACAGTGACTTTTTTTTGGCCGGGCAGTGCATATATTACACACAATTTTATGTCACAGATATAATGTTTCTCAATCTGTCAAATGATTCAAAGCCTACTTTTCTTTCCAACACAGACTGATGATTGAACCTGATTATCTAATAGATTTGGTTATTATATTTTGAAGTTCATATTGTTGTCTAAACCTCCACATGAAGAGATTGTGAGATCTGGTCTGATGTCATGGCACCAATCCTCTGTCCATCTGGGGATTTAATGAGGCTGGAAGAGGCCTGTCGGTGCCAGCCTGCCCACCCCGGGCCCCCATCACTCTCCGGACGCCCATGATGACTCGGCAACCCTCCTCGTGAGACGTGATTGAGCTCATGCGGTGAGTTCAGATGAGACAGTCTGCCGCACACATGCTCAGATGTGAGAGAGGCATTAAAAGGATGCAGTTTTCAACAGATTATTTCTGACATACTATTATTGATGTGAGTGTGTTTATCTGGTAAAAGGGCCTTGAATAAAACTTTTACACTGTTCACAACTAATTAGGGGTTTAACGATATTCAATCCGAACTGAAAAACCGAGCCCTGGCCCATTGGATCTACAGCATTGTAGCCTAAAAAAATGCCGTTTTGATGCTCTTCAATGTGGCGTGAGTGACAGACCACTGTACAGGCGCCTCATTTCAAGCGGCAGTGCTGAGCGGGAGTGAACACGATCATCTCTTCCTCTTTAACAAATAAACATGAATGAACATCTGAAGGTATGTTGAAAGATACAGTACAACTTACTGAAAGTATAACATCTCGTGCAATCACTCAATCTGTGTCTCAACAGCGGAAAGATGTCAATAAAGCAGATTGTAAAATGTAAACACTGTGTCACGTAGCATTTACTGTACCTCAAGCTAGCTTGTTAGTTCACCAGAGAAATAAACTCTCGCTAAATATATGCACTATGTTAATCTATATATTTATTATATTTTACTTAACTAGTTAGTGATGTCTTGATTATTTAATGTATGTTTAAAAAAAATATGTCATGAAAATGACAGCCACTGTGTAAATGATTATATTTCAACAACGAATTGGAGAAAAAACATTTATAAGTGAATGCAAAACTGCCTTATGTGCAGTTTACAAGTTTGCACACAATTTGTTATTTGAGTGTTGATTACTATATCAAAAAACAAATATAAACTGAATTTAATAGTTTGGGCTCTGAAACTTTATTATTAAAGTAAATTCTCCCTTAATTAGTTTACAGCATTAGCAGATATCTTTTTTTTTAATTTATTTATTCTTAAGAAACTTTTAATTATAATTGAATTTATTTAAAGACAGAGACACAATTTGTTCAGTAAACTACTGTTTCATTTTTATTTATTTTTTTAAATCAATTTTGTTTAGTTTTCTCCACTTGCTGTACCAAAATGTTGGGATAAAACAAGCCAAGTTGGGTTGAAAACGGATAAATCCAGCAATTGGGTTGTTTTAAACCAGCGTTTGGGTTAAATGTTTGCCCAACCTGCTGTGAAGTTTTATTGAACTCAACTATTGTTTAAAAATTACTATAAGGCTGTCTTAAAATGAACCCAAAATAGGTTGGGAAAAAAATCTGTTAGAGGCAACATATTTTGGGGTCATTGTTTAAACAATAGTTGAGTTAAAACTACCCAGCAGGTTGGGTAAACATTTAACCTAACTGCTGGGTTAAAACGATTTGTCCATTTTCAACCCAACTTGGGTTGTTTTTAACCCAGCATTTTTTAGAGTGTACCGAAAAGTGACTTCGAAACTGAGGTACGAAACTGAATCGTCAGTTTTGCATATCGTTACTCCCCTACATAAAATGCAAGCTGTTGTTGATCACTTTACAAATTTTAGTGGGTGTTTCTTATTGGGTTATATGCATGCATGCTGCGTTCAGCCATTTAACACATTTTTCCATGTTAAAATCCTTTCTGCAGTGGATTTGCAGAATGCGAATGCATTTTAAATGCAGTTCAGATGTGTTTTCCAGGATGTCTGCACTTTAATTTTAGCATGTTGATGTTTGTGTTTAGAGCACAAACACCTTATAACATGTTGTTAACTTGAGAATTTTGTCATGTAGTTCTTCTGACAGACAGTTTCTTCATCTGGTTTTTACAGTATGTAGTCCCTTTTGCCTAGAGGTCCATGAAATATTAATTCCAGACAAAATGGTGCTGTTTGTATTAAATCTCCTCAGCATAATGTATTTGCATATTAGAGACCTACATAGGGCCTTCGCTGTCTACTGCACTTGTGATGTATGCAGTTTCTTTATTTAATCCACCTTCCCTCTTTATCACATCACATCACAGGACATATGCAGCATCCATTACAGGAATTTCTAATGTATATTTGATAAAGCACTTGAATTCTTCAGTAAAATGTGTTACTTCAGCTAAAGTGGGACTGCTTTGCTAAGTAAAGGAACTTCTGGAACTTTCTGTGAATTTGTAGAAGTCATCTCCATTTAAATAGTATTTTACTGATAGTAACTTAATTCCGTGTTGCTCCCTTATCTTTGAGCAGACACAAAAGGTTTTTAAAAGTACGGGATGGTTTAGGGGCTGGCTGAATGATTGAATCATATTTTGATTATTTTGTGAGATATGACAAACATTTAAAATGATACATTCCTGCTGTTAATTTACGGAGGCTAAAAGAACAAAAATGCATGAAATCACTTTGAAACAGCAGTTCTCATGTTCAACAGGGTGAGCAGAGACACTAGTCAGCAATGCAATGTCTCCAAATGAAGTCATGTGTTGCCAATGCTAAGTGTTTTCACGTAGGGACCAGGTCATTAAATTAAAATTCCCAAAATATTAAAATATTCTTTTGTAATTTCTAGCTGTCAAAAAAGTTATAAGACAGTGAACTTCAATTTTAATGCACTTTATAAGCAAGCCGCTCCATGAATTTAAGGTGAAGCAGTACGTATTTATTGAACAAAATCGCAGTCTTTTGTAGTTTAATAATCTCCCAAGGCGTATTGGGATTTTTATTGCAATTTGATGGAATAATCATTGAATTTTCTAAATATTCTAAGCTTTATGGAATCAAATCTTGAGTTTGGTTTAATATCCAGGAGTTATTTATGTGGAAAAAATCTGAACCTATTACATTTGGATGGACCGAAATTCTGATCACAATGAAAGATTTCACAGAGACACTGCTGCAAAATTTTTTCCACATCAGTCTATTGATAATAATAATAATAATAGTTTAAATAAACAGTCTAAATATATACTAAATGAGCTCCTGACTTTGGCTGTCATTGGCTGGCATGATTGTTTTAAAAAAATCTCCATCAAATGTCACTCAGAAGGGGGCACCCACAAGCCCTTAATCTGATTAAAGCCATCTGTTGTTTGCTTACTTTAAGTATATCATTTTAATGTTAGTGATAGCACTGATCCATTTAGCACAATATTTGAGTCTGACTTGCGGAGATTAAATCGTTTTAGCTGTCACGCGCAGGAGTGCAAATGTTTGTCCTTGGTTGATGGAAGTAAAGCTGACACTCAAGCCAGTGACTCCTTGTGTAATGTCACCGAGTCCTTTCAGAGGAAAAAGCAATTAACATTTCAAATGGCAAACCGCATTAAAACCAAAAAGCAATTAATGTTTTAAATAACGGCGACGAGGGGGGCCAGAAATGGCACCTGCCAGTTCTTGTTAACGGAGACAGTCGTGCTGGGAGTCAAAGCCTCCTTGTTATTGTTTAGTTTAAAGTGATTTTTTGTTTCTGTCCTGAGGCATTGAGAAACCGCCGAGATTAAACGGGGTTTAAATCAAAAGCATTGAAGATCTGCAGTGCGATATGATTGGAGAAGAGGACCAATGGTCTCTCACCTTTTCCTCAACCAATGAGAGCTCTTCTCTCATTATTAACTCTGCTTTTTCTTCTAGTAATTGTGAATGCTAGTTATGCATTAAAATACTTAATTATAATTACACCATTTCATTTTTATTAAAAATACATATGATCTTTGTCATAGAATACACATTCTACTCAGTGTTTGGAACTGAA
The DNA here is from genome assembly GCF_024489055.1 of Chanodichthys erythropterus. NCBI lineage: Eukaryota > Metazoa > Chordata > Actinopteri > Cypriniformes > Xenocyprididae > Chanodichthys > Chanodichthys erythropterus. Next base: position 37,466,050 of record NC_090222.1, on the reverse strand, counting down.
CTGAAGTTGTTATTGACGTATTTAAACATGCATCAGAGATGATTCTCTCTTCTGCAGATCTTGCTAGAAAAACAAGAGAACAAGAACAAGCCCATAATGAAGTGAGATAAATCCAAATGCTTTATATTGAAAACAAGACCAAAGTATCATAACCCGAACCTGTCAACTTTAATAGCTTCATAAACTTGATCGCTTTATGGATCAAATCCAAACAACAAACCCAAAAACGATTAGAGCAAGTGCTTTGCGAAGCAGCCTAACAAACAGAAACAAGGTTGGTTTAGGTAAAATTGAAGAACATAAGTCTTTGGTCGCTGTAACATTGCTTTTATCAAAAATACCCGTTACTAAACAAGCGAGATGCCAAAACTTTGCTATGGTTAGCTTGCTGTCAATCGTCGCAATTTTGGGAGAGAGTCATGTTCCGTACACACATGGAACGATAATTTAGGGGATTTACTCCCGTATTTAAACGGGTTTGTCACTCCTAAAACTTTACAGGCTACGTTCACACTGTCAGTTTTTGGGATTGACAGTTTCAAAATGTCCTTGGACATTCTACTAAAACTTTTTTTTCCCTTTAGTCCTTTTGTATTTCAGAGAAAATAAAGAAAATATGGGATTGGAATAGCATGAGGGTAAGTAGTGACCCTTTTTATACTGAACTGATCCTTACTAATTACTCACCCAGTCATTGTAAATCCATAAGACTTTTGTTCAGGGGCGTAGGAGCAGGGCATAGAGCATAGAGGGCATAGAGGACATAGAGCAAAATAAGTAGACTAGCACCAATTAAGTTTTCGTGCACTATATTCAAAGTCATCTGAAGCCATTTCATAGCTTCATGTGAGGGACAGAAGAAATATACATCGATAAGTTCACGGTCAGAAACTCGTCTTCTCTCCGCTACAGCTGTCAATCATTCAGCACTCAAACAGCGCGTCACGTTCGGTAACGACAGTCAGCACGGTACAACTCTCCAATATGATATATTCCCATTATAATACTTGATATGTAGATAAAGGGCTGTGGATTTGCATAAAATTACTTTATCTTGCTGGAGTTTTGCTGTTTCTGAACGATGTCATCATACACTACAGGATGTCTGTTAGATCGCACAACACAAGGACTATGAATTCGTGTCACACGCACAATAACTGGAATTTAAAAATGAAAGAAACATATGCTTAATAAACTGTTAGATACAGTCAGATGTACACAGGGATTCTCTTTGTACCGTGAACTTTTCAATGCGCAGCACAACTGCGCGCTCTGACTCGATGTTGCTTCAAGCGCATCATTCTGCACCCGGTATGTGCATTAGCGTTTTTTTTTTTTTTGCTGCTGTTTTGAAGCGTTTCATATTATCATGGTTTTGCACACTGAAAGATTATTAATAGCCTATTTTGTTCTGTCGTATCTATAGCTTGTTGCCCCATTAAAAAGCTGCACAATACATTTAAAATAAGCGTCTTTTAATGTTACATTAATATAAATACATATAATTATTTACATATAAATCTAATTTCATAATACAAATAGTAATTTTAAACTTTTTATTAACATTTGGATTTATAAAATTACTGTGCAAAGTTTTTAGGCTAGGATATTTTTTGCTGCTGAATTATATACTCACCTACTTTAGCCTATTTATTTATTTATTGGTCAGCTTATGAATATATTTTTATTCATTTGTTATTTTTCTCTATAATGAGATGGTGTGTTTAGTGCATTCTGGATTGGTTAACAAATCAAAGATACAGGCTCCCACTAATAAAATGTGTACATGACTAATGTGCCCTACCATCACCAATAAATAAATTACTATAAGAGCACAAAATTGTTTACATGAGAACAAATTTCTTTATTGATCTAGTCGTGTAATTTTGTTCTCAGAATACACCAGATTTATGCATTTAAATTTAAAATGTACAAATTTTCCTCCGGGGGGGGGGCATGCCCCTGGATCCCCCTAGAGGAACGATGTCCACCCACCACAGTCTCACAAAATCCTGTCGGAAACACTGCAATCCGTTCCCAAAAGTCATTAGAAATTAGCATTTAAGTGCTTATATATATATATATATATATATATATAATATACAAACCCCCCTGGCATTTACTGTCAAATTCGCTCTATTCGCGCGTCTAAACAAAGTGTGTTCAGACATGAATTCACATCATGTGGGAGGGGCTTTCATCTCTTTCTGCACAGATCCTCTAATTAAACACATCAGCTTGTCAGTTGGAAACCTGTAGCGGCAGTTTAACTCGGTTATGCCAGCTGGCTTTTGCTAGCTAGCAGGTGGGCTAGGGTCAACGGCTAAAATCATGCAAAGAGTTTTACAACTAACCAGATTGTCCGATTTCTTCGCTTATCCTCTTCCAGGCAAGGTCCTTTTTTATTCCTGTCTCTATAAAAATATGATGACACATCATAGAGCTCAGGGTGGCCACACACAGCTACTATAGAGTACCTCAGGGATGACGTGTTTTTGTAGGCCAACCCGGAAGTTAGCAGCGCACGGGTTCCCTCGACTGAAAGCCTATGCATTTTCCCCATAGACTTTTGGAAAATCGCAGAAAAAAAGCTCTGTGTTTAACAAAGGGTTATGACACTTTTTTTTTATATCACTTTTTTTTGTTTTATGTTAAAACATGTATACATTTTGAAGCCTAAATAAAGTCCTCAGATATAAAAAGCTAACAGTAGGCTATAAACGGACTACAGCACACCATGGTCGCGGATCAACGTCACCAACACCAAGCTTCTTCAAACTGTATGTAAAAAAACAACGTTATTTAAAAACATGCTCGCTGATTATGATCTGCACTGTTATGAATCCACTTTTTCATGAGAAATGCTGTCCAAATGTCCTGTTTGTCATGATGACGTCTAAAGTCCCAGCCGAAGGAAGTAGTCCCTTTTAGCACTTTGTTAGCAACCGCCGATTTTAAGACACAGTAAAGGTTTAAAAAAATCACAAGCGGGTTATAACTGGTGTGTTTTATGTCATAGATCAAAAAGTGAAAATATTTAGAGGCTTTGTTAATCACAGACCTTATTTCAGGCGATTTAGCAAAAACCCATTCAAAATACCCATTGACTTGACCGCGTTGGAACCGGAAGCCCTAAAATGCTAACTCGCTTCCGGGTTTTGCCTACAAAAATGTGTCATCCCTGAGGTACTCTATTATCTTTGTTCTGGTCTCCACTGCTGATCACGTCATAAACACGATACTACCAAAGCAGAGTCCCTGATTGGTTAACACGCTGTGACACTCAATTCGCGCGTCAGACGCGTGAACGCTCAATTCACGCCGCGCCATTCGCGCGTCAACGGCCGATACGCGCGTTTAAATTGACTTAACATGTAAATCAGGCGCTCCAGACGCCCCAGACACATTCGTAGCATAACAGTGATAACTGGTATATAATTTTGACTGCACAGCAGCTCTTAAAGAAAACGGTGTCAGTGCAGACAGATGCAAAGCACTGTTGAATATCAAATGTCAAGTGTCCCCAACTAAGCAAGCCAAAGGCGACAGCGGCAAGGAACCCAAACTCCAACATTTGACATCAGGTGTGAAAATGGAGAAAAAAACCTTGGGAGAAACCAGGCTTAGTCTGGGGGCCAGTTCTTTGTTATGATTCAGGTAGCTATCATAAGTCCGATAGGATCGCAACATTCAAAGTATTTATTCCAATTCCATCCAGTTGAGAATCGTATTCATCACACTGGTATGGATGGTTTGTTGAGGAGCTGTGCCACTGGTTGTCGAAGAGACATGATCACTTTATATGATGAACAGATTGAATTTAGGCTTTTGTTCACATAAGCATTCATCAACTCACACATCAGTTGTGATAAACTAACTGAAGAATGTTTGCATGACGTGCAAGAACCAATCAGATTTATTCTTGTGGGATGATCTTTAGGGATGATCTAACCCTTTAAGTAGGCAACAGTCATTAGTTATGTTTCCAACCACCTATTTTTATGCACATTTTGGGATATCGCATAAATAAATAAATAAATAAATAAATAAATAAAAAAACAATGAATGGAAATGCCAAGATGCACATAAATTCTAAAAATGCACTTCAGAAACTTGTGCACTCAATTGACAGGATACATTTTTTATCCAATAAGAAAACGTGCATAAACTAAGCTGGAGACATTTATCAAAAAAATCCCTCAATGTGCAACAAAATACTCATGGATGACTGGACTAACCAGCAGACCAATTTCATTGCAAGGCATCTCAAATGTTGGTTTGATCATTCTGCTTGAGCCAAAACCTGTCATCAAACTGATTTGGTATAGGCTAATTTCCTCCCAGAATTATTTCACATAATTGTGTTCCCAATCACCAGGCATCCGAACGCAACATATCATGACTGCATTTAATGTGTTTTTTCTGCGCGCTCAGAGGCGCAAGTCATTTATGATGTAGGAAAACAGCTACAGTTTCTTCCCCGATTGCAGTTTTTATTACAGATATGTTGTACCAATTTCCCAGGAAGTGACCATTTTCTTCTCTGGAACACATGGGATGGAAACGCTGCTTTTTTATTCCAATGTCGCGCATACAGTAAGTTAAATCCACAACTTTGAATGGAAACAGTTATTTACAGCAGGATTTGAGCTGTAAGAAGCCCCGGCTGCTCCAAACATTGTGTTAATCTGTGAATAAGCCCACTGGGATTTGTTAGCCGTGTCACTCGTCTCTGGAGGGCTCGTGTGAGTGGGGTGTAGCGTTTTCCCATCAAGCGTGGTGAACAGGGCTTTCCCCCGGGTCATCTCGTACAGTGATACTCTAAAACTGAGAAGAATTCATCAAAGGCTTCTCGCAGCACATAGCCATTTAGATCCCGCTGCGGGGAATTGTTTTTAGCTATTTTTGTAGAGGAAATGCACGCCTCTTTCCCAGGACTGGAGGAGATGAACCGGGACTCAACATGGACAGATGGGGTTAATGAAGAAGGGGTTTGTGACTGTATTTGATGAGGAAAGTTGGTTCAGAGGTGGAGCAAATTATGAAGATATTTATTTTTATTTGTTAAAGGATTTGTCATTTTGTTTTTACTTTACATCACAGTCCAGCAAAACAACATGACCTCATCCTGTTGCATGTTCAGTTCATTGAGTTTTAAAGACACCATGAAATCAACTTTTGAAATTCATGAGCCTCGTATTCTTTAATCAAAATAACTTCCCAGCGACATCTCTTCTCTGCTCTGATGATGAGGGCGGGGCAACCTGTCACTCACATGAGATCCCACAACCATCCAATCAATCCCCCATGTACAAAATCAAGTCCTGCCCTACATTTGTTCTTGTTTGAGAAGCCGTTTCACTCAGATATGTTACAATATGTTACAATCGCTACTAAAGACTAGTCAGCAAGAAGGTCTGATTTTAGTATTGGCATTTATTTGTATGTTTGTTTGTTTTAAATGGGTCCTTGTTTATGATTTCATTTTTTTTTCTTTAGTTAGTGTGTTGCTGTTTGAGCATTAACAACATCTGCGAAGTTACGACGCTCAAAGTTCAATGCAAAGGGAGATATTTTCTTTGACAGAAATCGCTTTTTAAGGACTACAACAAGGGACTACATCGAGCTTCTTCCTGGGTTAGTGACATCACTAACCCTAAAATTGACATAAACCCCGCCCCCGAGAACACGTAACAAAGGGGGCGGGGCCATGTTGGGCTGCTTTAGAGAAGAGGAAGAGTTGTTGTAGTAGAGTGTTGTTGTCATGCCGTCATTTTACTGCTTCACAACCGAGGGTCAATTCAATGCTGGATTTGCACAAAAGATGAACATGACGGCACATGCTAGTGGATGAGTTGAATCAACTCCATATCAACTACATAAATTTATCCACTAACCATTCAGAAACGTCCAGTTTCATTCTAAAAGTTGTAACTTCTTCCTGAGTCTCTCCATCAGTGTCGACTCCGGTTTGAACAATGTAAGGCTGAACACCGTTACTGACAATCCTCATTTTGGCTGCGTGAGATTCTCCAGCTTTGTTGATGTTGAGCTGTTGAAGCTCCGCCCTCTTTTGGAAAGGGGGCGGGAGCAGCAGCTCATTTACATTTAAAGGGACACACACAAAAACGGTGTGTTTTTGCTCACACCCAAATAGGGACAAATTTGTCAAGCTATAATAAATTATCTGTGGGGGATTTTGAGCTGAAACTTCACAGACACATTCTGGGGACACCAGAGACTTATATTACATCTTGTGAAAAGGGGCATAATAGGTCCCCTTTTACTGAATTCATTTTGTGTTCATGTTTTTATTTATTTTTTTTATATTTCATTGCATTTTTCTGGAGTCTTAAAGGTGTGAAATGGACAATGAGATGAATGGTAGTCCTAAAAGCTGGCATCTACATTTTCTTCAAAGGATGGTGTATTGAAAAGAAAGCATATGCTTGAGATTGGCTAAATGGCTAAAATGTATTCAAAAGTACAGATTCTTAATGGAAGTCATTTGACTAGTCAGATAAATCCCATAAATGAGGTCCCTTTTACAAGTAGATTGCTTGTGATTTATAGTTCATTTACATGGTTTAGGTATATGAACAGTCTTTGCACTTGTGCCTGTCCTGGGTGTTATATTTCTGATTGGAAAACAGAGTTAAATGAAGCAATAGAGCAGTCGGGGCAAGCCTGAAACTCTGTTTTTGCAGCACAAACATGATGACGCAATGGATACATCACAGAGACGAATGTTAAGATTCAGGGCATGGAGAAACGGTTCAGCTGTGAACGAGATGAGACAGTGGTGAAATGACTTCAGCTAATCAAGTAAAAACAATCGGGCAACGGGCAATGATTCAAAGCAAAGTCGCTTTAAACTGTGAGAGGAACATTAAAAGTTTTTAGTGCACTACCATGGTGTCCTAGAGAGGCCCGAGCCCTGATTGCGGCTGTTATTGATGTACCAGCAGGTGTCAGCAAAGCAAATGCAAAGTAGGACACAACGTGCACCGCCCCAGTAGCTGAATAATTCATCCAGAGCACCATTATTAGTCAGCGCAGGTGGAAGGTCTGCGGGGAGATATGTGCAATTGATTGCTGTGCAAAACTTGGCTGCTTATAAACCGGTTAACTATGTGAATGCGGTGTGTGTTTTGGATTGCAGAGCAGTGTAGTGTGAATAAACAACAGAGAGTGAGATCAACCATTCAGAGATTCATCCCTTCAGACACTCTCTCTCTCACTGCAGTTTTGTCTCGGCTCATTCTTTATCTCCCCATTCTTCCCCAGATCCTTGTTTCATCGGATATTTAGCAGCTCTGTGTTTCTCCAGACTTTATAGCCAAGATAAAGACCACAATGTTTGATGTTAGTGGTATTCTTACCCATACAATTCAACTCTTGTTAAAGATTCTATAGTGTTTTTAGTGGCTGAATTTGCTGTGCAATTTAATGGGATAGTTCACCCAAAAAAGATAATTCTTTCATTATATGGCAAAACGATCAAAACACGACTAGGAGTGGCCGATATGACCATAATCTTGTGTAGTATAGAGTCATTTATTTAAAGATGGATATACATATCTATATGGCAAGCTGTTTTGACTTGACAGATTTTTACTAGTAACAATGTCAATATTTGATAGAATGTTTGATAGAATTTTTGAGAATTACATTTCCACTAGTACAAGTGTTAATTGTTGATATCAACAGTATCGTGATCACTCTTTATCTGTAAATGTATTTCTGATATCAATAAGAGTATTTTCAGATATATAAAATGTCTTTCTTACTAGTAACAAACACATTAATGATATCAGAAATGAACATTGTCACTAGTGATAATTGAATTATTGATATTAAAAATGAACATTTGTAACACTATTTTAAGGTGACGTAGTAACACGTTACTACATGTACTTACTAATGTAATAACTGAAAATGATGCATATAACAAGTAACGAACCCTAAACCAAACCCTAACTGTAACTCTATAGTAAGTACGTGTTACTCAGTACTTATTTGAGTAAGTACAATGTACTGTAACTACGTCACCTTAAAATAGTGTAACCTGAACATTTTTACTTCACTGTACAAAAGAATTGTTGGTTTAACTTAAAAAAGTAAGTTACCTGGTTGCCTTAAAAAATTTGAGTTCACTGAAATTAAAAATTTTAGTTAATACAATGAAGGCGATTGATTTAACCAACAGAAACTCTAAATATTGTTAACCACATTAATTATTTAAGTTCATTTGACAAAAGAAAAAAATGTTGTCAAACAAATCATGAAAATATTTTTTTACAGTGTAGTAGCAAAAGAAAAGACATTTGCACTAGTAACCACGTAATTATTGATATTAAAAAAAAATATGATTTTAGTAAAAAATGTATTTCTGATTTGTGAAATTGGAATTGCAAATAAGTAATCAGTTCTTGGTATCAACAATTGAATTTGAATGGCAACCTATATATGGTGACATTTAACTAGTGAAAATACAATTACAGATATCAAGAATTATAGTTTTTACTAGTTGAAATTTAATTCTTGATATCAAGAATTCATATTTCTGCAAATGATGACATAATTTTTCATATCAAGAATTAACATTTTTAGTAGAAATTTAATTCCTGATATCAAAAATTTTAATTGTTACTAGTCGAAATATCATTCTAGAAATCAATAATTACTTTGTTACTAGTTAAATATAACTTTAAAAAAATGAACATCCGTAACACTTTATTTTACGGTGATTTAGTGACACGTTATATGTACTTAGTGATAACAGTAAATTATGCATAATTAAGTAACTAACCCTAAACCAAACCCTAACCATAACTCTAAGTATATGTAGTTAATTAATATTACTCAGTGATTATTTGAGTAAGTACAATGTAACTATGTCCCTTAAAACAAAGTGAAACATGAACATTTTTACTACACTGTAAAGAGAATTATTGGTTTAACTTAAAAAAAGTAAGTTAACTGGTTGCCTTAAAATGTTGAGTTCATAGAAATTAAAAATTTGAGTTAATACAGTGAAGGCGATTGATTTAATCAACAGAAACTCAAAATATTATGTTATCTGAACCTCATTAATTAGCTTTGATTTGACAAAAGAAAAAATGATTCGATTGATGTCAACAATTGAATTTGAATATATATTCATATATATTTGAATATATGGTCATATATGGTATATATGGTGACATTTAACTAGTGAAAATACAGTTACAGAAATCAAGAATTATAGTTTTTACTAGTTGAAATTTAATTCTTGATATCAAGAATGAACATTTAATTCCTGATATCAAAAGTTGCCATTGCTACTAGTAGAAATATCATTCCTGATATCAAGAATGATAATCAGTGAAAATTGAATTGTTGATATCAAGAATTCATGTCCTGGGAATGAATAAAAGTCAAAACGGCTTGCCATCTAGTAACTTTTTTGCTATGATAACAACATCAAACCATGCTATGATACCAGTGAAATTTCACAATTCTCTATACCAATTTCTATGCAGAAACTAATACTAGGCTAAATAATGTAATTAAAATGTCCTCAAACAGTTACTGAAGAAAAGGAAACAATACAAGAAATACAAAGCTGAATGCTTTTTTTTTTTTTCTTCTTCTTTTTTTTTTCAGATCTAAAAAATGACAATTTTTTGCTCAAAACAGATGTGGAACAAAGTTTAGTAACTAATGCCAGAAGTGTTATTAATGGCAGAACTATTCCATTATACGCATTATCTATGTTTTCTAACAATAAAGCAAAACTCCTAGAATGTAATTCATATAAAGTCTACATGTTTGATAAGACTTTATATTGCCTGGTCTATCAGGAATGAGCAGTAAATACAAATCCAGCTGTATCTTCTTAACACATCTCAGGGAATAATGAATTTATATGAGCTTGTTTTAGTATCATTAATCTTTCGCAACAACTGAAATGATTCTGCCTGTATGTCATATTCATAGTGAAATTTAAAACGGGTGTTTGGGAGAAACAAAGCATTCCCAGAGGCTCTAGAGTTACAGACATGTTTCATCTGCTATCTGTAAGCCTTGCCTATCTTGCCTAGAGCATTTCTCATCCCACAAACAGCCTCCGTCTTGATCTCTGCAGCAGCCACTATCAGTCTGCCAAATCTTATCACAACTCGCTGTAGAAGAGGCACAAATTAAATTACGCCTATGTAAATGTTCAGGCATAAAGGCGATATGAAAGTCTCACTCCAAGGCTCAGGTTATTCTCCCATTTGTGTTGAGAAATGGGAGCTTGTAGCTTGTCTTGCGTAACCAGACTTTTGGCCTGAAGTCTGATCTCTTTCTGGCCAAAAAATGACTACTAAGACAGAAAGAGAACATCTGACCGAAAGTGTGCAGCTGCAGTTTGTGTTGTTTTGTGGCATGTGTAATTGAATTACAGAAGATGATATTATTTTTTAAAATATTGGTTCACAAAATGGCATGACAGTTAATGATGGTCCCACAGACAGAAAATGAATACTTGAATAAACATAGCTCATCTGATGCTTTACACCTGTTTCTGAGTAAATATATGAGAGCAGACAATCTGGAGATATGAAGCCAATATTATATAACAGATGGCATCATGCAGATGATGAGTGGTACACGGAAATGTTGTTAAGGAAAGCGGCTGCTGTGGTGCTGAATAATCAATCAAACTATCAGGCTGTGCTGTGGAATAGCATACTAACTTACTAGTACTTTTACCTTTTCTGCAGTATCACATTAACACTCTGGTGCTTCTCACACTTCAACGCTCAAAACTATGGAAGCCCGTTTCCACCGCTAAATACAAAAATAAAAAGATTAATTCTGAATTCTGAGATATAAACTCGCAATTGCGTGATAAAAAGTCAGAATTCTGAGATATAAACTCGCAATTGCATGATAAAAAGTCACAATTCTGAGATATAAACTCGCAATTGCATGATAAAAAGTCACAATTCTGAGATATAAAGTCGCAATTGCGTAATAAAAAGTCACAATTCTGAGATATAAATTCGCAATTGCGTGATAAAAAGTCACAATTCTGAGATATAAAGTCACAATTCTGAGATATAAAAACACAATTGCAGAGATATAAAGTCGCAATTGCAGAGATATAAAGTCACAATTCTAAGATATAAAGTCGCAATCGCGTGATAAAAAGTCTGAATTCTGAATTATAAACTCGCAATTGCGTGATAAAAAGTTAGAATTCTAAGATATAAAGTCGCAATTGCGTGATAAAAAGTCAGAGTTCTGAGATATAAACTCGCAATTGCGTGATAAAAAGTCACAATTCTGAGATATAAAGTCGCAATCGTGTGATAAAAACTCTGAATTCTGAGATATAAACTCGCAATTGCGTGATAAAAAGTCAGAATTCTGAGATATAAAGTCGCAATTGCGTAATAAAAAGTCACAATTCTGAGATATAAATTCGCAATTGCGTGATAAAAAGTCACAATTCTGAGATATATACTCACAATTGCATGATAAAAAGTCACAATTCTGAGATATAAACTCGCAATTGCGTAATAAAAAGTCACAATTCTGAGATATAAAAACGCAATTGCGTAGTAAAAAGTCACAATTCTGAGATATAAAGTAGCAATTGCGTGATAAAAAGTCACAATTCTGAGATATAAAAACGCAATTGCGTGATAAAAAGTCAGAATTCTGAGATATAAATTTGCAATTGCGTGATAAAAAGTCACAATTCTGAGATATAAAGTCGCAATTGCGTAATAAAAAGTCACAATTCTGAGATATAAAGTTGCAATTGCGTGATGTAAAGTCACAATTCTGAGATATAAAGTTGCAATTGCGTGATGTAAAGTCAGAATTCTGAGATATAAAGTCGCAATTGTGTGATAAAAAGTCACAATTCTGAGATATAAATTCGCAATTGTGTGATAAAAAGTCAGAATTCTGAGATATAAATTCGCAATTGCGTGATAAAAAGTCAGAATTCTGAGATATAAACTCGCAATTGCGTGATAAAAAGTCACAATTCTGAGATATAAACTCGCAATTGCATGATAAAAAGTCACAATTCTGAGATATAAACTCGCAATTGCGTGATAAAATGTCACAATACTGAGATATAAAGTCGCAATTAATCTTTTTATTTTTTTTAATGTAGTGGCGGAAACAGGCTTCCATAGTATGATTCTAAAGAATCCAAAGTAAAAAAAAAAAGCTGCATTTTCTTTAATGTCATCATTTGAGTTTTAAATAAAAAAAATGGTTTAAAAATGCAAAATATAAGATGCTAACTGGGCCAGCACTCACATGCAACTTATATAACTTCCGTATTCTGTAAAATAGGTTGCATCACTTCCGGTTCAGGTCTTTTGTATGTGCTTAGTTAAATATAGAGCCATTTTACTCGAGATATCTTGAAAGGAGTGAGCAAAAATGAGCATAACTGACATCCGTCACATATGCAGACAAGTTTTTTATTTTTCTTCTTCTCAGTAACATTTACATATTTAAATTGCATAAAATGCCAACAAAAAAGAACTAGCTTGGTTAGCTGATTACCTTAAAAGTCTGTCAGATCATAATGCCATTAACACTTTCTCCAACAAGCGGATGAAATGTTTTCCTGTTTGTTCATGTGACGTCAGCATAAAGCCAATTGAATGAATTGCGAAAAATGCAAGTGCTGTTCCGTGCATGTGAAGTTTTAAGACAAAACATAAGTTAAGAGTGAAGCAAACAACATTTCTATGTTTTTTTCATTGATAATGTTGTTCCGGACAGTTAACAGCATTTCCAGACAGTTCTGGAATGCTGAGTGATCACGTATTCTTGTTTGTTTACTTGTGAAGTCAAGTATTGGACTGATTTAATGAATTTTCTGATGTCAAAACATCAACACATGTTTTGAAAATATAAATATGATCTTTAATTTGTCATCCTCATGTTAGTTAGCTTAGCTGTCAATCCCTCACTAATCGATGACTAACTTTAACTCTTTTTTTAACATCCTGCTCATTTTCTCCCCATTTGAGTAAGTAATCATGAAGTTGAAGTGTCTGAGCTTCACCAGATTAGATTTCTGAAGGACTGTATCCTGACAGACAAAAGGGTTGCTGAGGACACACAGAGATCTCGTCCGGATCCGAGGCGTTGGGTGGGCCGTAGTGATGATGTCGTTATTGATATTGTTGCAGTTGGTTTAGTAAAGATCTAACACTGTCCTTGTTATTTCATTGCCAAACTGTGACCTGAATTGCATTCGCTGATCGATATAAGTCCAGGCTTGTGAAAGAGGTCACTTGAAATGTTAATGTGATTGCAATCTGGTACGAGAGTCATTTTCTGAGGAGGATGCTAATTTCTCAAACCAAGAGCGCTGTGACCTTACGGTCATGCTGTAGGAGGAATATATTTAAAATGAGCCATATTTGATGAGTCATCAGTTCATACTGATATTGTCTTGTTGAGGACATGCAGTTCTACACTCAAAAACTACATGTTTCGCACTCAAGTTATGTCAGAACATCGATCTTCTCTGCATCTCGTATCTCATGCAGGTCATGAGTGTTGGATTGTGGGGCGTCTGAAATGTGGAGGCTCCGATGAGCTGGTTTGACCTGGGCCACCTATTTAGATCACCCAATTAATATTCATGAGCAATGCCTTTATCATAAATTCAGATTCTAGACCTATATGGCCTTGAAGACTCATAGACTTCCTTTTTGTTTGTTTTTTTTTCCGTTTGGTCTAATTTTTTGACTCGACTGTATTTAAACACAGATTATTTTTTGCATTACCATGCATGAACCTATCATAATTATACAAACCCGATTCCAAAAAAGTTGGGACACTGTACAAATTGTGAATAAAAAAGGAATGCAATAATTTACAAATCTCATAAACTTATATTTTATTCACAATAGAATATAGATAACATATCAAATGTTGAAAGTGAGACATTTTGAAATGTCATGCCAAATATTGGCTCATTTTGGATTTCATGAGAGCTACACATTCCAAAAAAGTTGGGACAGGTAGCAATAAGAGGCCGGAAAAGTTAAATGTACATATAAGGAACAGCTGGAGGACCAATTTGCAACTTATTAGGTCAATTGGCAACATGATTGGGTATAAAAAGAGCCTCTCAGAGTGGCAGTGTCTCTCAGAAGTCAAGATGGGCAGAGGATCACCAATTCCCCCAATGCTGCGGCGAAAAATAGTGGAGCAATATCAGAAAGGAGTTTCTCAGAGAAAAATTGCAAAGAGTTTGAAGTTATCATCATCTACAGTGCATAGTATCATCCAAAGATTCAGAGAATCTGGAACAATCTCTTGCTGCGTCCCAATTCGCCTACTTATACTACGTCCTAAAAGTATGTACTCTTTTTGTAAAGAAAAAGTACATACTTTTGAGTGTGTAGTAGAAGAGTATGCAAGTTTTGGGACAAACTACCTCGTCATAACTGCGTCTTTAACGGACGTTCTGTTGCTTAGTTACTCAACCTGTAACTGTTTAAACTACCGTGTCAATCATCATGTCACAGTTAAAATCCTCCACATTGAAATTAAATTTATTTTCCTACCGTTTCGGAGAGAAATGTAGTCGCACGTTGATCTGCCAGTCATGGGTCTTTCATGCAGAGAACTCTCCTCATCTTTGCATAATGATGCATTTAAAAGTTAATGACCAAACACATCGTTATAAAAGTTCACAATGCTGTTGCAGATGAAATATAATGTGGATAACATTTAATAAATATCTTTTTGTCAGGTTATCACTGCTTATTAATCATTCAAGCCACTTTATCTTAACCGTCGTACCTCGCACGTCCGTCATGTTTGTAGTTTTTAAACACTTTTTATTCGTATTTGTAGTTCTAATCGAATCCTCGTCCACAGCGCAATGTGTTATGGGCAATATTAGCCGTTAGAAGTGTGCACGGATCTGCAATTCGAATTCTAACTGGAAAAAGTACACCATCCGGGTATCTTTGGAATACTCATTTCAACATACTACGATTTGGGACATACTAATTCTTTTTTCGAATACTATTTAGGATGCATAGTATGCGAATTGGGACGCAGCATCTGTGCGTAAGGGTCAAGGCCGGAAAACCATACTGGATGCCCTTGATCTGCATCACATACAGGAATGCTACTGTAATGGAAATCACAACATGGGCTCAGGAATATTTCCAGAAAACATTGTCGTGAACACAATCCACCGTGCCATTCGCCGTTGCCGGCTAAAACTCTATAGGTCAAAAAATAAGCCATATCTAAACATGATCCAGAAGCGCAGGCGTTTCTCTGGGCCAAGGCTCATTTAAAATGGACTGTGGCAAAGTGGAAAACTGTTCTGTGGTCAGACGAATCAAAATTTGAAGTTCTTTTTGGAAAACTGGGACACCATGTCATCCGGACTAAAGAGGACAAGGACAACCCAAGTTGTTATCAGCGCTCAGTTCAGAAGCCTGCATCTCTGATGGTATGGGGTTGCATGAGTGCGTGTGGCATGGGCAGCTTACACATCTGGAAAGGCACCATCAATGCTGAAAGGTATATCCAAATTCTAGAACAACATATGCTCCCATCCAGATGTCGTCTCTTTCAGGAAAGACCTTGCATTTTCCAACATGACAATGCCAGACCACATACTGCATCAATTACAACATCATGGCTGCGTAGAAGAAGGATCCGGGTACTGAAATGGCCAGCCTGCAGTCCAGATCTTTCACCCATAGAAAACATTTGACGCATCATAAAGAGGAAGATGCGACAAAGAAGACCTAAGACAGTTGAGCAACTAGAAGCCTGTATTAAACAAGAATGGGACAACATTCCTGTTCCTAAACTTGAGCAACTTGTCTCCTCAGTCCCCAGACGTTTGCAGACTGTTATAAAAAGAAGAGGGGATGCCACACAGTGGTAAACATGGCCTTGTCCCAACTTTTTGAGATGTGTTGATGCCATGTAATTTAAAATCAACTTATTTTTCCCTTAAAATGATACATTTTCTCAATTTAAACATTTGATATGTCATCTATTTTGTATTCTGAATAAAATATTGAAATTTGAAACTTCCACATCATTGCATTCTGTTTTTATTCACAATTTGTACAATGTCCCAACTTTTTTGGAATCGGGTTTGTACTATTTGCTCATTTCAGGTGAACAAATGCATACGTGTGACTTAGTTCTTGCTCGTGCCATTGTAGTCTTAAATAATCCCTGACCATGACATATGCAAAATAAAGGGGCTTGGCCTGTTTGAGTTAGTTAGTAGTGTGTTGAAACTCACGGTTATGGTAAGGGGCGTGGCACCAGTCACAAAACACTGGTCCAGCTGACCAATCAGAGCACACTGTGCTTTTCAGAAGAATGGGCTTCATAGAGACAGGAACTAAACAGAGCATTACTGACAGACTGGAAAAAGAGGTGTTACAATAATGTCAAATATATAAAAAATAATGTGTTTTTTGAACATTTAAGCATTAACCTATTCTAGTAGAGCCCAAAAACAAGATCAAGACTTTGTAAAAAGGCATAATAGATCCTCTTTAACATTATGAGTAGCTTAAAAAACGTGGAAATCGCTCTGGTTTGTTTGGACATGAAATATCTTGTGCATCATAAACTGAACCTTCTTGTTCTTATGCAAACATCAGCCCAACATGATGCTATTTAAGGCAAGACATCACAGGTGAATAGAATAAAAATTGTAGAGTTTGGTGTATTTAAAGTTGCTGAAGTGGAGATTTCTGACTCACCTTTAAAGATACATGTGTATTTTGAATGATTTATTTCCACCAAAATCTCAAAATTCACCAGTGGTTTTGTCTGTTGTGTCTTGCCTTAAGAGATACATCTGTGTAGAAATTGCGTGGCTTGTCTAATATTTGTGATTGTTAATGTGTTATCCAATTTTGGGAATTTACTGGTCAAGAGGGATTGTTGACTTACAATCCATTAATGTGGTGAAACATTTCAAGGACAGTGCCTATTATTTTGTGCCAAAAAGTTTTACCCTAGTGTTTTATCACTTTACAAAATTGTTAAAAGAGCTGGCACATCTTTTCCACTTCATTTTCTGTTTCATAAGGCCACTCAGGAAGTTTCCAGACAGTGATTCTAAGCTGTCAAGGTCCGAATCGGACCAAAGTAGATTGACTTGATCATAAATGACCGAGGCTATTGTATGATTGCTTTGTGTGAGAAACAGACCGAGATTTACTGTGAGTCGTCATTCACTGAAAATTCTTGTTGATCAATGAAATCTTCAGTCAGTGTAATAATTAAATGCTGCCTAATTTTAAATACTCATTTAAAAGATGCACAGATGATGCAACCAGCCGTGATGATTGACAGCAGCGATAAAAATCAGAGATGTTAGCGATTGTCATCGGCGTACACAAATCTGGCCATTTTTCTAAAACAGCTTCAGCAACCCATTTATTCAGCCTTTGAGTTGAAAGCTTGTCAAAATAACGCTGATTTATGGAGGCAACATTCATATCCTGCCACATCTCAGCAGATGCGTTGGACACAATGCATAATTCATGTGAATGCCAAAAAACTGCTCTCACTTCAAGCTTTGTGAACATCTCTAGTTTGTGTCAATGTGTACTTCAGGTCTACTGATTGAGGAAAGTCTGGTGTGCGAATAGTTTTCTCAGGGGAGTTATGTTACTTGTTGTACCTTCTGCTCTAAACAGACTGAGAAATATGAGGAATGAAATGTGAAACTCGAGGTCAGTATGAGACTCGCTTTGGAATGAATGCAACTGACAAACAAACTCATTGTGTGATTGGCCTAAAATTCAGTAACGATACAATGACATTGTTCTGCTATTCTTGATAACCAGGGTGGAGCTTTGAAAAATGTAACATGGTATGAAGGATTGTTTTTCAAAGCCTGACCTTACAGTGTTTGTGCAGTATCTCTGTGTTTACGTTCTTCAAACATTCAGCTCAGGGTTTGTTCCAATCCACTAACACTAACTTCTGCAATCAAACATAGATGTTTTTATCAATTTTATAATTTTTACCAAAGAAATTTGAGATTTAAGTCTCAATATCTCTCATTGACTTTGAAATGAAACCCACAGTTATGAACCCATTGTAATACTTGCATATACACCAGTCACGCATAACATTATGACCACCTTCTTAATATTGAGTTGGTCCCACTTTAGCTGCCAAAACAGCCCTGACCCGTCGAGGCATGGACTCCTCTAGACCCCTGAAGGTGTGCTGTGGTATCTACACCAAGATATTAGCAGCAGATCCTTTAAGTCCTGTAAGTTGCGAGGTGGAGCCTCCATGGATCGGACTTGTTTGTTCAGCACATCCCGCAGATGATTGATTGGATTGAGATCTGGAGAATTTGGAGGCCAAGTCAACACCTCAAACTCATTGTTGTGCTCCTCAATCCATTCCTGAACCATTTTTGCTTTGTGTCAGGAGCATTATCCTGCTGAAAGAGGCCACAGCCACCAGGGAATACCGTTTCCATGAAAGGGTGTACATGGTCTGCAACAATGCTTAGGTAGGTGGTACGTGTCAAAGTAACATCCACATTGATGGCAGGACCAGCAGAACATTGCCCAAAGCATCACACTGCCTCCGCCGGCTTGCCTTCTTCCCATAGTGCATCCTGGTGTCATGTGTTCCCCAGGTAAGCGACGCACACGCACCCGGCCATCCACGTGATGTAAAAGAAAACATGAATGATCAGGCCAGACCACCTTCTTCCATTGCTCCGTGGTCCAGATCTGATGCTCACGTGTCCACTGTTGGCTCTTTCAGTGGTGGACAGGGGTCAACATAGGCACCCTGACTGGTCTGGGTCTATACAGCTCCATACGCAACAAACTGTGATGCTCTGTGTATTCTGACACCTTGCTATCAGAACCAGCATTAACTTCTTGAGCAATTTGAGCTACAGTAGCTCAGCCTTCGCTTCCCACGTGCATCAATTTCGCCAGTTCACCACTGTTCCTTCCTTGGACCACTTTTGATAGATACTGACCACTGCAGACCGGGAACACCCCACAAGAGCTGCAGTTATGGAGATGCTCTGACCCAGTCGTCTATCCATCACAATTTGTTCCTGGTCAAATCACTCAAATCAGCTTTGAGGACAAAATGTTCACTTGCTGCCTAATATATCCACCCACTAACAGGAGCCGTGATGAAGAGATAATGAGTGTTATTCACTTCACCTGTCAGTGCTCATCATATAATGCCTGATCGGCATTTGGGGGCAGATTTTTTAAAATGCTTTTACTGAGCAAAAACACATTAAATTGATCAAAAGCCATTTATAATGTTGCAAAAAGATGTCAAATAAATGCTGTTCTTTTGAACATTTTATTTATGAAAAAAATCTGAAAACAGTTGGTTTCTACAAAAATATTAAGCAACAAAAACTGTTTTCAACACTGAGAATAATAGGAAATGTTTCCTGAGCAGCAAATCATCATATTAGAATGATTTCTGAAGGATCATGTGACACTGAAAACTGGAGTTATGATGCTGAAAATTCAGTTTTGATCACAGGAATAAATTACATTTTAAAATACATCCACATAGAAAACAGTTATTATAAATAGAAATAATATTTCACAATATGACTGTTTTTACTGTATTTTTAATCAAATAAATGAAGCCTTGGTGAGCAGAAGAGACTTCTTTAAAACACATTAAAAAATCATACCGAATCCAAACTTTTGAACGGTAGTGCATGTTTGTGAATGGTTTCTTTTTTCCTTACTTCTGTTTTATAACTGAATTACGATCGGTCTTCCTTGCATATATTTAAACCATCTATAGAATGGTGAGCTGAAAACAAGATGGGTGTTGAGCATCATGAGAACAGCATTTCATTCATACAGAAACTAAAAACACAACATCATCCTTTAGCTACCTTGCAAACACTGCTGTTTCCTTCAGGAAATGCTAATCTAATTGAACATAATATAATGTGACTGTGATATATACTTCACTTTCACTGAGAGAAATCTCAGAGATGCAATCTGCCTTACAACATTAGCAGTAATATAGATAAATGAGGTGATTGCAATGTCGACACAGAGCAGAAAACTCTTTCTCAAAATTAAAAATTGTCCTGTTTGTATCCACAAATTTGCCTTGACAGCAAATAGTATGGAATATTTTGTCTGTTGTGCTTTTTTATTATTTTAACTTTCTGGAATTTTTTTAGGGCAGTTTCGACATCGCTGCAGTGAAATCAATACAAATGCGTGATCCCAAACCAGTTCAGCGGAAATCCCACCCTGGAGCCGATACTAAACATTTCATTGGCCATCAATCACAGTAACAATTACATACACCCAACCATGATCCCTAAAACTACCCGTCGCTGTAACCTCAGCCAATGAAAGTGGTTGCAGGGCGGGGATTTCCGCTGAACCGTTTGGGGGGGAAATTACGCAATACAAATCAATATGTATTAAATGTATACACTAATCTTTCTGATTATTGCTGACTAATGACTAGTACTGGCTACAATATAATAAACATGCTTCATCAATCAGCGCTTTTTACTTTTAATTCTTAAGAACATTAAAAATCAATTACTGCTGTACTTTTACTCAAGTCCTTGACTGTGTTTTGTTTGTTTATTTGTATAGCACATTCAAAAGCAACACAAGCTGACCAAAGAGCTTTCCATTAAAACATCACATAAAATAAATAACCAAAACTAAAAGAAAATAAAAACATGACATTTACACAAAACCATCAAATATGCACCAATTAGCTAACAACATGCCCTCTTAGAAGTGTTTTAAAATGACCTAAACATCTAATTTCCAGTGGCAGGTCATTCCAGAAGCGAGGTGCCGCCACTGAAAAGGCACGGTCGCCTTTGGACTTTAGGTGGGATTTAGGGACCTTTAACTGAAAATGTCCTGCCTTTACCACATTAAAGGCATTATTAAATTTAAGCTCAGAATCGAAGACCGCTCCCAGGTTTCTTACTTGTTTATGTTGATTTGAGGCAGTAAGAATTAAGCCGGGTAGCATATGTAAGGACAGTTTAATAGAGTCATATATGAGGCATTCGGTTTTAGCCTCATTTAACTGTGCCAACCATGACTTAATCTTGTGGAAGCAAGTCATCAGTTCACCTAACTCATCACAATCACCTGCATTCAGTGGAAGATAAAGTTGTACATCATCGGCATAAAGATGATAAAGCAGAAGCATAAAAAAAAATAAAATGGGCTCCAAAATTGATCCCTGAGGAACCCCACAAAAATAAGCTGCAGAATCAAAAACGTAATTACCCAACCGGACTACGGAAGTTCTATCCTTTAAATAAGAACAAAACCATTTAAGAGCATTTCCCCGAATGCCAACTTAGTTGATTTAAAAAGATATCATGATCAGTTGTGTCAAATGTTGCTGTAAGGTCGAGAAGAATCAGAATGGCACCCTTTCCCGAATCGGCAGCAAGCATTAGTCTAAGGTGTCCCCTGAATGTGTCTGTGAAGTTTCAGCTCAAAATACCCCATACATTTTTTTAAATACATTTTTTTAACTGCCTATTTTGGGGCATCATTATAAATGAGCCGATTCAGGGCTACTGGCCCTTAAATTCTCATGCTCCACGCCCACGGAGCTCACGCTTGCCTTAAACAGCATAAACAAAGTTTACACAGCTAATATAACCCCCAAATGGATCTTTACAAAGTGTTCGTCATGCATGCGTCGGATTATGTGAGTATTGTATACTGTTATATTGTTTACATTTGATTCTGAATGAATTTGAGGCTGTGCTCTGTGGCTAATGGCTAATGCTACACTGTTGGAGAGATTTATAAAGAATGAAGTTGTGTTTATGAATTATACAGACTGCAAGTGTTTAAAAATGAAAATAGCGACGGCTCTTGTCTCCGTGAATACAGTAAGAAACGATGGTAACTTTAACCACATTTAACAGTACATTAGCAACATGTTAACAAAACATTTAGAAAGACAATTTGCAAATATCACTAAAAATATCATGTAATCATGGATCATGTCAGTTATTATTGCTCCATCTGCCATTTTTAGCTATTGTTCTTGCTTGCTTACCTAGTCTGATGATTCAGCTGTGCACAGATCTAGACATTCTGCCCTTGTCTAATGCCTTTCATAATGTTGGGAACATGAGCTGGCATATGCAAATATTGGGGGCGTACATATTAATTATCCCGACTGTTACGTAACAGTCAATGTTATGTTGAGATTCAACTGTTCTTCGGAGGTCTTTTAAACAAATGAGATTTATATAAGAAGGAGGAAACAATGGAGTTTGAGACTCACTGTATGTCATTTCCATGTACTGAACTCTTGTTATTCAACTATGCCAAGATAAATTTAATTTTTCATTCAAGGGCACCTTTAAGTCATTGTGTACTTTTAAGAGGGCAGACTCTATAATATATTTTGATAGTATTTTGCATAAAAAAGAGGGCACTTAGAAATGGGGCGATAATTATTTAAATCTAAAGGATCCAGTCTAGGCTTTTTCAGAAAAATTTGGATTATAGCGTGTTTTAGACAAGATGGAAATATACCATTTACTAAACTGCTATTAATAATACAATGTTTTAGCCAACAACATCTAAAACTTGTAGAAAAAGATGAGAAGGAATGATTGGTGTTCCTAAAAAAAAAGGAAATTTTGTCATTTACTCATTTTAGCACGGAAGCATTTTTTTTTTTTTTACCCAAAAGAAAGAAGGTCATAGTGATTTGTAATGATGTGAGGGTGAGTAAATTAATGTTTTTTTTGGCTTGTATTTTCATTTTTTTCATTGTATATTATGAATATTGTTGATTTTTTGATGAAATGCTCTTGTTCCTCTTTGGATAAAAGCACCTGATAAATGTTATAAATGTGAACTAGACACTATAAAACATGGACGTAGTGTTCGTGACGTCACCCATAGGTTTCTGAAGAGCATTTTTGAAGCACAAAGTGGGTGGAGCTGGTCTTCGCCATCTTGGCAGTGCGTCTCTACCGGATAACCAAAAATGGGCAAAGAGGCAGGATTTGGGTGGAGCTAAGATGCCTGGTTGCTGAAACCACGCCCGCCTAGCTGGACATGACCAGGTTAGCTCAGGCTATACTATCTAAAATATTAATGAATTATACATTATTTTAAAGTTCTAAGGGTTTGCTGTCAATCTATGGTGTCTGTTTTACGCTATAGATTCTCCAGCAACAGTAATATTGGAATTTGTGTCGGGTATGCAAATGACAACACAGGACTTTGTAATGAAATACTGATCGCGAGATGAATCCAATCCGTTGCACTTGGGTGAAATGTCCATGATAACCATCCATTGAAAAACATCCAACATCACGTTTTGTCCACAAAAGCATTCAAATTAT
The DNA here is from genome assembly GCF_024489055.1 of Chanodichthys erythropterus. NCBI lineage: Eukaryota > Metazoa > Chordata > Actinopteri > Cypriniformes > Xenocyprididae > Chanodichthys > Chanodichthys erythropterus. Next base: position 37,442,640 of record NC_090222.1, on the reverse strand, counting down.
GAAATATTGATATTGTCCATTGTTTGCTTCATATTTATTCTGAACGATCTGCTCTCCATCATCGTTCTTCCAGAAATGATGCAATCTGAGCAGCGTTTGTTGTAAAACTGTATACGATCGTATACATTAGACTCTCACAAACAAATGAGCATGCGTCCAAAATATATTTTTCAAAATAGTGCAGCATTTTTAGTTATAATATCTCCAAGCAGTGCTGTCAGAGTTTGTGGTGTCTTGAGAGGCATATTCTCCAGCCATTGTCATTGTAAACAAAACTTGTGCCTAGAAAATCCAACAACGATGCCAAGTTCAAATATTGCAAATTTTCAGATATGCTGTATACAAATATACAAGTATTTTGAGGGGATTCACTCCTGCGTTTGAATGCAGAAGTCACTCTGCAGTGTGTCTGTCTGAAACACCACATATGCTCGTGATTAATTAATTTGCTGAGGGGAACTATTGGTATCTTTCCCAGCTCGTTTATACATGTGTATTCGAGTTACAGCACACAGAAGATAAAGTGCATCTGTGAGTGATCAAGATCTCTTTGTTTCCCCACAAGAAGGTTTCAGAAAGCTGCAGTCTTTTGTTACAAATGGCAACCCCAAAGCAATCTTTCATCCTCAGATGAACTCTCGCTGCATTCACTTCCTTTATGTGTTCAGAGAGTTTCTGCTCGGCTCTATGAATTTCAAAGACATACCACCAAGCACAAAAGTGAAAAGATGAGGACGGCAAAGGTTACCGAATAGATTCCAGTGAATCGGTTCTCTCATTTCTTGGCGCCTATGCTAGGCTGCTCTCTGCTGAGGTTAGCAAATCTGAGAGAAGCTATCAGTGAAGTGAATGAAGTTACAGTTGAGCTACAATCAGTGCGAAGAACACATTAAAGGGCTCTAGGAAGGCAACAAAAGATTGTGTTCTTGAAAGAGTTTCTGGCTCCAAAACCTAGTGCACTTTGTGTCTACTGCCCCCATAGACAGCTGCTTTAGAAGGAATTGAATTGGAAATGAATTTTGAACACTATGTAGACAGCAACTCTGTAGAAATAGCACTCATACCTGAGGCTCGGCTTGCTATGCTCTATATACATAGCACACACAAATACTGGTTAAAATAGTCAATTTTTCAATTAAATTATAAAAAAGAGAATTGAATTAATTGATATGACGATTACTCTGGTCACCATCCATTTATTTAATTAAAGAGCAGCATGAACATTTCACTAAACGTCTTCTTTTATCTTCCACAGAAGAAAGCAAATCATACAGGTTTGTATGGAAGCTTGTTTCTGTAATGAAATAAAAGATTAAAAAGATCATTGTGACTTTATATCTCACAGTTTTGACCTTTTTTCTCAGAACTGCAAGATAAACTCGCAATTGCGTGTTATAATGTCCAATTGTGAGGGGAAAAATGAGTGACATTTTTTCTCAGAATTGGGAGTTTAGATCTCATCATTCTGACTTTATATCTCGCAATTCTGACTTAATATTTTGCAGTTCTGATTTTATATCATGCAATTCTGACTGTATAACTCACAATTGAGAGAAAAAAAATCAGAATTGTGACATAAAATGTTACAATTACCTTTAATTTAGTGGTGGAAACAAGCTTCGACATGCTGGTGAGTAAATAATGACAGAATTTTTATTTTTTGCAGCGGAAATCTTTCCTTATTTGCAATTAAAAATACATAAATCCTAAAATAAATAGATACTACATTTAAAGTGATGAAAATCCATTTTTTAAAGTTGTTTATGTCTATGTGGTGATTTTAATATGCTTTAAGACAGTGAACCAAAGAGTCTCAAGAACGGGGTTTAAACCTCCCCCGTTTCCTACCGTCACAAACATGTAACCAATCCCGTCAACGTGCAGGGTGGAGCTTTTCCACAGTGAGCAGAAGAACACCTTTAAGAAGAGAAATTGGGTAGGCTACATAGCAATATAGCAGGTGAATTATGCATATGATTTATATGTATATTACGCTGTTATGATGTACTATATGATGTTCAAAGCTAAGATTAAGTTCTAAGTTCTAAGGATACTGATTTTATAGATAGATAGACAGACAAACAGACAGATTTATTACACTTTACAACACTTTATTAGCAGTTTAAAAGTCAAACCAAAGGCTAATCACATCAATTACTGTCATATGTCTGATGTTGTAAAACAATACATAAATACCATTCTGATACATCAACTTGTTGACATGCCTGTATGAGTCACTCTTCCTCTTCTTCTGAATCAATTTCTGGTTCAAACATAGGCGGCTGAACTAAACCAGTATTTCCACTTGCCATTGTGAAGTGTTTACTACAGTAAAGTTGACCGAGTGGATCATGTAATCCGAGCTGGTGTGAGTGAGTGGAGGCGGAGACTAATTTGCAAATTCATGTGTATACTAAATGAAGCAAGGGTGTAGAATTACATTCAAGCCATTTTCAAGCATGATAAATATGTAATTTTGATTATCAAAGATAAGTTTTAAAGGATAAAATTTTTGACTGCAGGGGGAATTTCATAAATAATAAAAAATGTACTTATGGAACATCGTGTCATTTAACATATTGTGTGTTAAAAGGATTTTACCAAAATTATAATATTTATTTAATGAAAGAGCAGCATGAGTACTCCACTAAACATCTTATTTTATCTTCCACAGAAGAAAGAAAGTCATTCAGGTTTGGATTGACATAACGGTGAGTAAATAATGACAAAATTATTATTTTATTATTATAATAATTTAATTATATATTATTATTAACATTCCTTTAATAAAAATGCACTTCTTGAACATTGGTGTCTTTAAACACATTGCTGTTTAAAAACAATAAGCCACTCAAGGCTTTGTGTTAAAGTGATTTTACCCAAATTAAAGTGTGTTGTTATACACAATGTGAAGCGGATTACTGTAATATCCTGGGGTGGCTTATTGTTTTATTAATGCAAATGCCTCAGTTTGTGCAGTGTACACTAGAGGCATTTTTGGACCATGCAAAGGGACGTTCACCTGCTAGTGTGTGTACATTACAAACACCCACTGTTTTCCCAAAGTCATCTCACACTAGCTTAGGTAATTAGACCAGACAGACACGTATGCGACCAGCATGTCTTCAGTCTTCCATATTCTTGCCACCTGTGTTGTCATTTAGGTTTGAATTGAGCAGGACTTATTATAGAAGCATTATAGAAATAGAAACCCTCTGTTTTTTTCTTCAATAGGATAGTGATATTAGCTCTAGAGTGTTGATATGAGTCGGGCTCACTGATTTCAGTAAGCATTTGTTCCTGTGTTCTAGAGCTATTTAAAATCTTAATGCCTCAGAATATCCCATAATACTGGGTGTTTATATTAGCATGATGGACTGCACATGGGGTTAATTGTGTTTGTACAATGTCCTGCCCTTTTTCGCCCCATTACTCTTAAAGATATTATAGAGAGAAGCACTGTTAGCATACTAATACACTAATACACAGTGTGCACCACAGTGTCAGCACAAACCTTTTGGGTTTACTTAATTAGTTATTGGGGTTAGTATACTAAAACTATTTTAAAAACATTTTGGTAATACTATAGTTTAGTGTCTTTTAACTAGCTGCTTATTAGCATGCATATTACAAAGATATTGGCTGTTTATTAGTACTTATAAAGCATATATTAATGCCTTATTCTACATGACTATTTTCTACATCCCTTAATCCTACCCAATACCTAAACTTAACAACTTCCTTACAAACTATTTATAAGCAGTAATTAGGAGTTTATTGAGGCAAAAGTTGTAGTTATAGTGAAAATTGGACCCTAAACTAAAGTGTGAAGTTATATTATTTTATTTCAGTTAATGAATATTTTATTTTACGGAACAAAAATGTTGGTAACACTTTAGTTTAGCGTCCAATTCTCACTATTAACCAGTCGCTTATTAGCATGCATATTACTAGGAGATATACTGTGTATATATATATATATATATATATATATATATATATATATATATATATATATATATATATATTGATACCCAAACCAGATACAGTTGTTGTAAATTATAATATCTAGGGGTATGATTCTCGCTTCAGGTGTGAGAGGTCCCGGGTTCAAATCCCGGACGAGCCCCCACTTGTTACAAGCTCTCCCAGTCTAAGGTTGGGAGACGCTATATTACCTTGAAAAAAATGTACATTTTTTTCCCAGCTAAAATAGTTCATTAACATGTAGACATTTTACAACAGTTTTGAACGTAGCACATATTTTAGACTCATAGCTGTATGTTTTATAATAAGCGGTGTGAAAAATGCATCTGTATTGCACATGGTACACAATAACAGCCTTTTCGGGATGGCCTCCCGTCGAGTTGATCGTATGTGAATGACATGTTTACTCTTGGAAAGACAAGTAGATCACAGCAGTGAGTCCACTATTTAAACAGCTTTGGTTCTAGAAAGATTTCTCCCTTTCATTTTCTTCATATGCACATCTGAAACGGCTTAAAGGATTATTTCACCCAAAAATGAAATTTCTGTCATTAATTACTGATTCTGTCATTAATTACCTCATGCCGTTCCAAACCCATAAGACCTTCGTTCATTTTTAGAACACAAATGAAGATATTTTTTAATGAAATCCGAGAGGTTTTTGTTGTCCCCCATAGAAAGCAACATAATTACCACTTTAAAGGTCCAGAGAAGTAGTAAAAACATTGTTAAAATAGTCAGCTACCTTTACTACTTCTGTAGACCTTGAACGTGGTAATTATGTTGCTTTTTATAGGCGCTAAAAAAGCTCTCAGATTTCATCAAAAATATCTTCATTTGTGTTCCGAAGATGAACGAAAGCCTTACAGGTGTGGAACAACTTGAGGGTGAGTAATTAATGACAGACATTTCATTTTTGGGTGAATTAACCCTTTAAATTATGAGTTCACTAAATACTAGACTGTGAATTAAATTCAATAAATTTATCCCATGATGCATTGCAACTAAATCAAACTATTGACTATATAAGTATAAATGGCATATTCAAGGCTTATTGCCAAACTCCTTTTTTTCCTACTATGGAAGTCAATGGCTACTGTCAACTGACTGGTTACCAACATTGTTTAAAATACCTTCTTTTGTCTTCAACAGAAGAAAGAAACTCGTACAGGTTTGGAACAACATAAGGGTGAGTAAATGATGACAGAATTCTCATTTTGGGGTGAACTAACCCTTTAAACACAGACATTTATTTATCTAGCATGAAATTTAGTCACATGTGCAAGTGATTTACTCACAAAGTAGAGGGTTGAAAGAGGTACAAAATCACTTTCCCTAACCTTCTCCATCACTATTCTACCTGAAAAACTTTACAACTTCAAAAAATCTATCTTGTGCACAACTGAATCAATCATGTTAATGCACTAGCTAACTCTTAAAGGCATTTTGGATGCAACTACAAACAAAGTAGCAGGTTAGCACCATATCTTGCCAACTATCTAGTAACTAGCAGTGCTTAATAGTAGATAGTAGCTTCTTTAGCCATATTCAGACAACAAAAAACATTTTTCAAGGTAGTTCATTCATATGCACATGCATGTTCTTGAGCGATAGTGCGGCTGTAACTGTATAAGATGTTGGTTTTATAAAGATGCATTGCTTTCATTGAATATATCTGCCTTGTGTTTTAAGTGCATAGTTAGCTGTAGGCTAAACATGAAACAGCCATTGTTTGCTCACTGAAGCGTACGGCTGTAAAGTCTATGTTGGGTTCCTGCAGTGTTAAGTGGTTTGAGTGTTAAATTATCTCGTGATTTTTGAGGGGATATTGTCTCTGAACACACAAAGCAGTGTACATGGTTTAGGGAAGTTAACACTTCTTCTTTGTGTCAATAGAGAAGTAAACATACCAATAAACCACTCTAAAATCTGTGTGTATCCTTTGTCAGTGAAGTAACCACAGCATCTGACTTAGGTACAACAACGTAAACAAGCATTAAAACCTACTTAGTGGAACAAGTTCACACTGATGTACTCGTAAATCACAGGAATCTTATTAGGGTATTGTAGTAGTCATGTAGAAAGCACTGTTCTTTATTTTATATGATTTATACTGTTATATTAAGTTTTTCTTGTAATATTTATTTTATTTCAGCATTATTTCAATCAACTATTTTTAATAGTTTTAGTTTCAGTTCACAATAATAACAACCCTGAAGTAAGTAAAAACTAAAATGCATTCTTTATTTTAGCTTTATTTCAATTAACAAGAAAGTTTTAATAGTTTTAGTTTAAGTTCATGACACTTATTCCAATAGTAAATAAAAACTAAAATGCTAAATTTAGTTAACCTATAATATTAATGAAGTTTTCTTGCACAAAATAAAAATAAATAAAAACAAATATATATGTGGAAAAACAATTATTTTCAACCTTCATTCTGACCCTCTGTCTGAAATTACGTTTTTAAGACACAGCTCCTTTAAGGCTTGTCAGTAAACAGCCACTGTTATAGGAAAAGTATTAAGGCCCACTCACTATTTCATGTAAGTAAGTGTTTTGAGAACATTATCCATATAAAACCGTCAGTTACAGACAAAGCATAATGAAATCATTTACTTGCAGTTTGTGATGTACAGTAGCTGCTGTCAGATCCAATACAGTTGGTTGCTTCATCTGTCAACAAACGTTTCTTTGCGAACTCTCCATTACACTGTGCCTTGTTTACAAAACAATCTGCAGTCAAATGCTCCGAACAAACATATAATCCTCTGACACGATCCAGGACACCATTAAAAATAAACCAACTTGTTCCTGATGCCTGTATCCTTAGTACAGAGACACAAATGATCTATTTACTCTTCCATATGTCCTGTTGTCGACAGACTCAAGCACGTGGAGTAAATTGAACGTGCATTTTTCCACTGGCTAGCATACTTTTCCGATTGTTTTCAATGGGAGCGCCGCGTTTTTTAAATGTCAGGAGTGTAACGAGGCGCTGAACGCTCGGCTGTTTTTATCGGTTGCCAATCAGAGTGGAGAAGGGGTGGGACAAATACAACACTGACCAATTGTCACAACATTCTTGCTGTACAACAACATCAACAAGCAGAGAACGGAACAAAATGGATGAGAAATTAATATTGCTGGTCTCAGAACATACATAGCAAGTACACATTGTGTCGACATTTTTAGTCTGAAACAAATTTTTACTAAAACTAAGATGGCCTCTTTTATGTGTGAAGATCCACCTCTCTCCCAATCTTAAATCTGTGCTGCACTGCCTGATAAGAGTACAGGATGGAACAATTTGTAGTCTCTGTGCAAGCATGGCTTTGGGGCAGACCGTCTACATTTGCGAGGCTTCGGTTGACAGCGTGCCAGCTAAATCCTCTGGGATGCCTTCAAGGTGTGTTTTGCTTATTGAATTAAGCAGCTATGATCCAGATTTTCACTGCGGTATTGATTTCCCATGTCCCCTGATGGAAAACATGCCATAACAGCCCCCGGGTGACTTCACGTTGAGTTGGTTTTAAACTGTTCAACTGAGGTTTTCTCTCCATGGAGACAGAATAGCTGGACTTCACTGATGTTCGCTGACAAATGAAGTCCTGCAGCCATTTGTCTGAGTTCATGTTGTCATTGTCTCTCAGCTCTACAGACTCTCTGAACTCTCTGAAGACTGAAGATGCTGACACTGATTATGATTCATACTTGGTCTGCAGCATCTACTGCACATGCATTCATATAATGCATTGCCATGTTTCTCGATCGAGTCAGAATGCCACACTGTGGAACTGTGTAGTGTTTGAGACTCATGACTGATAACCGAAAGCTTAAAGTGAGCTAAGAGCAGGCCCACTGTGAATCTGGGATTTGTTGTTTTCATTTCATTGCATTGCATTTTATTGCTTTTTTGCACAGGTTGTTTTAGGGGGAAAAACTATAATAAAGGCATCCAATTTTGTTTATTACACACTCTAAAAAATGCTACAAAAAAAGACTACGCGCCTGCCCAATACGCTTTCTTTTACGGAGCATTCACTCCAAACGCGCATGCCTATCCTAGTTTACTGCACTTTAATATTCTTCTCATTATTTCCCTATGGCGGCTAATAAATCGGAAGTCTCACACATTCACAGAAAACACGTTGAAAAATAAGGTGGATGGACTAAACACGTAATACGCATATGCATGACATCACCGTTTTCACAGATTAGTGTTTTTGCAGTTTACACTGAAATGACAACAGATTGTTTTTAAATACTTGCACTTTGAAACCTGTTTTCAAAAGTTTGCATTTTAAGGCCACCAAAATGCTGCTGTCGTGTAAACGAACGGCCAAAACACATAAAAAGTTTTCCGTTTTAAGTTGAACATGGTGATGTGTAAACGGCCCCTAGGGGCGGATCACTTTACCAAACCAGTTATTTCAATAATTCATTTTTTTAAATTTTCCTCCAGAATGTTTTAAAATGTTATTTTCACTTTGATGATGAAGGTTAAAATGTGTACATACAGCTCAAAAAAGTTAGACTTAATTTATTTTATGTTCCAGGGTGTAATGTGACAAAAAGTAAAGGGTATTATGACTTTCTAGAGGCACTTTATGTCCATTTTATAAACTTTTGTAAACCCAGCCATTATAATCACAATGAAAGCATCCAAACTGCAATATTTACACACAGTATGATTAAACTCCGACTCAGCCTGCATACTCTTAAACACTCAAAACACATGTCAGTACCTGAACCTCACAGCGATTGGCTGCCATCTGCGTTTTTCGCTTGATATGTGCATAAAGTTAAGAACTGCCCAACCACGCTCTCTGCGGCTGCATCCGAAAACCTAGGCAGCTGCCTCACTGCCCTATCAGGCAATGACTTGTAAGGCAGCATTTGTGCAGAAAGGCACCTCACGAAACTGATTTCAGACAGACTTCTGAGGCAGCGTAACAATTTAATGATCTACCGCAAAATAGCACAAGCTTTGGTGAGAACTAAACAAATATTTAATGACTAGAAATGACATCAAAAGTTAAAAAAGCTTAAAAAACTTACATTTACACATAAACTGACCAGCAAACGCAATTTTCGGACGCCATCTTTATTTTTCTAGCTCAACTGTCACAGAATGGAAAGCACGGGACTGTGGGATATCAAAGGCATCGAAGGACACATCTAAGCTGCCTTCAAAAATCCATCAGAGGAAGGTATCTCAGAAAACAGGAAGTGAAGCTAACATTGAATTTGGACGTGCCTTGATGCCTTCCTACCTTGATATGTGTCCTTCGAAGGCAGCATTTTCCAGTTTTTGGATGCAGCCTGCAACTCTCAAAGCTTTCTCTGGTCCTTTTCAATCCCACAAATCACCACTTGAGCATGAAGTTCAACTTCCATAGGAATTAGTTGAAAACGCTCGCTCTGCTCCGCTCGTTCCATGCAAATGGACACTTACCGTTAGATCATAACAATATCAAAAATATTGCTAAATGATAGCAAATATATCATGTATATTTGATGTATGGCCCAGGCCCAGCTTCATACAGTATATGCCGCAGCACTACAGACATTACTGAGAATTCAGTCATTTCTACAGAAAGCACAAAATAACTGAGAGAAAGACTTCTGAGGGGAGCCGTGTTTGATTGTGCTGCTGTGCAGCTTCTGGGCTCTGACTTTGGTGTTCAGTCAGATTTTGACATTGTTTAAAAGCTTTGCCGTAGAGGATCTTAAGTGACTTGAAAGTTACGAGTGCTTTTACCTTGTTTTCTCTTTGTGTTCTGAAGTTTTACTCGCTCCAGCATAAAGGAGCAGAATTCCCAGAGGCCGCTCATCCTCTCTGTATGGTTCTGAGCAGATCGGTGAGGTACGTACAGTATCTGAAGCAGCTTTTCACAGCATATTTTGATCATTTCACGTACCCTAAAGGGTAACAATTTCACAGTCTTGCATTTAATGCATGCATCTTGCCTTTTCTATGTCTAGCGGCGGTATTTTAATATTAAAGTCTTTTAGCACCTAGATAATTGGCTTTTTTGCATTTTACAGGAGCTATTATTATTCAACATGCTTTCCGTGTCACGGTAATCAATAATTAAGGAAAATGTCACTGCAAATGGAATTAAGAAAAATGTTCCAGGAGGTCAGTGATTTGATCCGTCGAGCAGAGACAAAATCAATCTAAGTGCAATCGAGCTGCCTGGATTGTGCCATGAGAAAAGAAAAATCACAAATGACATCTCAGTAATATCTCAATTGTTTCTCTTAGACAACAACGAGATTGAATGCAGAATAAAATGAGACTCATGCTGTTTCCCAATTCACATACTATCCATCTTAAATTGTATTCAAAATTAGAATTAGTGTGTCCCAAATTGTATTCCAAATATACTCGGATGATGTCCTTTTTCTGGTTAATCTGAAGTGCAGATACATGCACACAATTAGAACTACAAACATGAATTAAAAGTGTTAAAAAACTACAAACATGGCAGATGTGCAAGTCAGTTAAAGGAGTAACCTGACGAAAAGATATTTATTAAATGTTATCCACATTAAATTTCATCTGCAACAGTATTGTGAACTTTTTTTAATGATACGTTTGGTCATTAACTTTTAAAGGCATCATTATGAAAATTGCAAATACATGAAAAGAGTTCTCTGCATCTCTGCATGTTCTCTAGCAGATCAACGTGCGACTACGTTTCTCTCATAAACAGTAGAAAATTAAATTAAATTGAATGTGGAGGATTTTAACTGGGACAAGATGATTGACAGGGCAGTTTAAACAGTGACAGAGTGCATGTAACTAAGTGACAGAACTGTCCGTTTTTCTTCTTTACTTTTAGGGCATAGTATAAGTAGGTGAATTGGGACGCAGCATCTGTCTTTAGCATCCAGATGTTTCTCCTGAGAAAAAAAACCCCAGCACATCTCCTGTAGAGTTTCAGAAAAGATCAACAATGTCTCAAACTGTGTTCAGATTGTCTCTGCTGGAGCACAAAAAAAAAAAAATCTTGTAAATGTTTTGTCTCTTTTTTTATTGTTTTTGAAATCTCTTATCATTTTTCAGGCAGGTCCAGCTAATAAGCATCTATGTTCCACTTTCATTGTATGGAAAAACAGAAACTCAGATACATCTCGTTATGTGCTTCATGGAAGTTGGAAAATTGATGAGAAAAGTCAACATGAGGGTGAGTGTGATGATTTATTTGTTGTTGTTGTTGTTTGTTTGTTTGTTTTTTCTTTTGAATGAACTTTCCCTCTGGTTACCAGGGTTATACATATATAGTTTACTAAATCTAAAACTAAAAGTGTAAAAATCTTTAAAAAACATTTTCATTAGTTGAAATAAAATAATAAGGTTAACTGAAATAAAATTAAATATTAAACTTAAAGTTTATTTCAGCTAGATCCCAAGGACATATTTCTAATTTTCATTTAGTTTAACTTAGGTAACACTTTATTTCCATAGTCCACTTTAGACATTCTAACTATAAGTAATTTTGAAACTCCATGTCAGCTAGCCAGTCATTAGGCCGTGTGTCCACCAAAGCATTTTTTTTCTAGCCACTATTATACTTTTCCAGTTGTTTTCAAAGTAAGAACCACGTTTATTAAACGCCAGGAGCGTAACGAGATGCTGTGCGACTTTTTCATGGCGTTTTTTACCGGTCTAAAAAAAGAAAAATAACCAAAGTAAGAAAGAAAATACAGCATTTTACACCTCTAGATGAATAACAGTCAATTTTATTATAGTTACTTTTCTTAAATAAGAAATCCGTGATGACGTATGCAGTCTTCATATGCAACCTCCGGAGGAAGCAGCCTCCGAAATGAGACGCAGCTCAACTGTCACAACATTCTTGCTGTACAACGACATTAAAGGGTTAGTTCACCCAAAAATGTCATGTCATGTCATGCCAAATTATGTCATTAATGAGTCACCCTCATGTCGTTCCAAACCCGTAAGACCTCCATTCATCTTCGGAACACAGTTTAAGATATTTTAGATTTAGTCCGAGAGCTTCCTGTCCCTCAATTGAAAGTGTATGTATGGTATACTGTCCATGTCCAGAAAGGTAATAAAAACATCATCAAAGTAGTCCATGTGACATCAGTGGGTTAGTTAGAAGTTTTTGAAGCAGCGAAAATACATTTTGGTCCAAAAATAACAAAAACTACGACTTTATTAAGACTTAAATAAGACTTTATATATAGAAAGACGGTGCACTGAATGAGAGAAAGTGCAATGCGCAATATGGAGGAATAAGTCCCGCCTTCTAAATAAGAGCCAATCCCCTACTGGTAAAGTCATCGCATCACTGCAGCTGCCATTAGAAGCTCAGGTTCCTATACAAACAGTCAGACGCGTGCCTCCAATAGAGACACGCACTTAGGACTGCACATGCGCATTGGCTTGATCCAATCTGAAAAATACATGATTCGAGCATTTAGAAACAAGATTTATGAGATAGTTGTTGTCAAATATCATTGGTGATTTCAAATAGGAATTTTAATTGAAAGCTTGGCGAATATCTTTGGAGAATTTGATGTTTACCCATTCAAAGAGATACGAGCTGCACTTGCATGCCCGAGAAGTGTTTCAAAGATGGCAGCCGAGTGAAATGACTTTGGTTACAAGTAACAGTGCTGTGGATATTCCGTATCATAGCAACAAAGTGTCTCAACTGAAGAAAAAGTTGGATATTTTACTTCATAACTTGTTAAATATGGATATTTTTCTTGCACAAACGCATTGTTTCGCTTTAGAAGGCCTTTATTATCCCCCCGGAGCCATGTGGAGTACGTTTATAATGGATGGATGCACTTTCTTGAGCTTCATACTCATTGATCCTGTTCACTGACATTATAAAGCTTGGATGCATCAGGATATTAATTAATATAACTCTGATTGTGTTCATCAGAAAGAAGAAAGTCATATACAGTACATCTAGGATGGCTTGAGTGTGATTAAAGTTTGGGGTTAGTTTTATTTTAAAGTGAACTAATCGTTTAACTCAATGTACTAAATTAACTGAAACTAAAACTCTAATAAAAAAAAATAAATAAATATATATGGGGGGGGGGAAATAAATAAATAAATAAAAACAAATTCAAAATATGAATAAAATCTATGTTACTAAAATAACTCTGCAGGTCCAGGACAGGTTAGACGTGTTCTCCAATTATCACTGAGTGTCTGTGAGAGCTCATCTCTTCTCCAGTTCTGCAGGTGAGCTCAGTTTCCAAGGGATACGACCGCAAGGCTCTGCGGCGCTATCGATCGAGCTGTCACTGCTGTGTAATTAGTTTCTTTTCTTCCATGGAGACAAAGAACACCTTGCATTTTGTAGCTGTGTGATTTTGATAATGCTGCGTCTTCTCTCTCATTTATGGTTTGCGTTTAAAGTCATCTCACATTCTGAGTGTTTCACACACAGGCGGATTCCAAATGACTTGCATCCCTGAAGGACATTGTGGGAATGGGGATGCTATCCGTAGGGATGTTCGAAGTGAACAGTGTAATCGCTTGACAAAGAGTCCTTCCACGAGGTTGTTAGTGAAGTATAAGGACATTGGTGGTTATTTATGAACATGACATCATAGGTGGCTATTCATTGTGATTCATTGTGAAACCTGAGGGATTTTATGTACCATACTGGAATTTCAATTTTATAATTGCACAGTTGCCCCAAATACTATCAGAGCGAACCCCACAAAAACATGTGCAGATCATATTTTTACCCAAAATCAACAGGAACAAAAATGTATATTGTTTTGAACTGTCATCAAAGCATCCTGAAAAAAAAAAAAAAAGGTTTCCACAAAAATATGAGCTGTTTTCAACATAGATAATAATCAAAAATGTTTCTTGAGCAGCAAATCAGCATATTAGAATGATTTCTGAAGGATCATGTGACTGAAGACTGGATTAATAATGCTGAAAATTCAGCTTTGATCACTGTAATAAATTACATTTTACAGTATATTCACATAGAAAACGGTAATTTTAATAATATTTCACAATATTACTTTTGTTTTTTAGAATGATTAATTTTTTGCAACATTTTTCTCATTCTCAGTGACGATTCACATTACATTCTCATTGCTGTAATAATGTGAAGTAGTTTTTTTTTGTTTGTTTGTTTTTTGCTTTTAATCTTTTTCACAATTGAACTACACAGCAAAATAATCTCCAGAGTTAAATCAGCTCTGCTTAGAGTACATATGGTCCCTCTCTAAATAGTGTTAAAATAACACTGAAGCAGAATTAAAGTTAATGAGATAATTAAGCAATTAATTAAGTAATGATTGCACAGTAGTGATGAACACCTGCTGTTAACAAGCAGAATCACTGAAGAAAAGAGAAACACAAGAACTACAACTGACTTCAGTCACAGCCTTACTAATTGCTTAATTATCTCATTAACTTTAACTCTGCTTCAGTGTTACTTTGACACTATTTAGAGAGGGACCATATGTACTCTGAGCAGAGTAGATTTAACTCTGGAGATTTTACTGTGTAAGAAATTGATTATTGCATATTACAGTAATGAGTTTGTTTTCTGTTGCTGTTTAATGCATTACAGAAATATTGAGGTATCTTTATCAAAGTCTGCGACTGAACAAAAACTTTGCAACGTCGCGGCTGGAACAACAACGTACCATGTATAACAGTGATAATCTCTGGTACTGATTTATGTGCTTTTTTAATGTTAATATCATTTTGCGTGACCATTATAGCCATACTGAAAGCAACAATGGTTAATTTACATATTGAAAAAAATTAAAACAAGAACATTTAAGCTGTAAACTCAATTGAGTGCTGCAGGGATGACATACTTTCAGTTGCATCGTCTCAAAGTCAATTTTTTTAATGGGATTTGGGTTGGGGTCATTAACAGGTAAACTCATCTACTCACTCGCCGCTTTTAGAGCCTCGTTGTGTTGATAATCACACCCTTTCAAACTATTATAACTCGACCTTTCAGGAATTTTTTATAGATTTTTTTTTAATAAAGACTGAAAGAGGTATCGGAAGCTTAGTGATGGTGACTTTGAAGACATGTGACCGTGGTGTAGTTCGTTTATAGTCTATGTATAGCGTTTTATTTTTTGGTGATTGTATTTAGGCTTCAACATTCATAAAAGTTGGGTTCATTTGTGGAAATGATCTTGATGGACAAAATATGTATGAATCAAAAACTTACAACAAAACCCGCCTAATTGCTATTCAAAACTAGTCCAAAACTAGCCCAATCGCCTTTTAGGGAAGGGGTCCCACGGTAAAAATCGCGTTCTGCAGGGTAAAATCCGCATTTTTTGCAGTGTTCCCCTGGTAAAATTTGCATTCCAGGGGCTAAATATCATGTTATTTGGGGTCGCTTCAACCTAAGACATGAAAAACAACCTACGGCAACAGTGTAAAAGTAGTCCATTTCCGCAGGAAAACCACAGACTTGGCAACACTGGTGTGATGCGAACTTCTGGGTTGGCCCTGCAAAAATACACCATCAATGCAGCACTCAATCTGAACAAACAAGTCTATTCAATGACAAAGGTATGTATTTTTAATTATGTTAAAATGGTGTAATATTTATGAATTTGATTATGTACTTATCAATTTAATTGCAAGTGCAGTGTGCTTAAAGAGAGACTCCGCCCACATGCTCTTCTGATTGGCTGTGATTTTTGATTGATTTTGTCGCTGAAATTTTGTTGGATCACAACATTTTATCTTTACTTTTTTTCTAATTTGTAAATAGAAGGAGAAGTGTGTTGTTTCTGTACTAGTGGCACCAAACAGAAATAATGCACACACTCTTCCGTTGATCAGACAAGCAGATAAAACCCCAGCAAAAAGCGCCATAACATGTAATGTTCCGTCCAGTCTGGCCGCTCAGTCTAGCAGATTGTAATTCTGGTGCTGCAGAAATTACACTTGACCTTTACACCTGATGTTTTGCAGCTTTGCAAAACATAATTTTCATATGATACAGTGCTTCAATCATGATGAGACGTAACCCTGAAGAAGATTTGCCTCATTTATTCTTGACATGATCGTCTCCCCCGAGATCAAGGTACACAATTATTTGGTGTGTTGATGAGGCATGAGGCGTGTTTGACGCTTAGATTAGCTGTGACTGTGGCAGAGCGTTGGAGGAAAGTCGGCGATGTGTTTCCTGAGGCTGAGAAGCTCAGATCTGTCTCCACCGTTGACTGACTTCAAAGCTGCCATCGGAGTCAGGCCACACTCGCTTTGAATCGTCTCAGTGACTGGAGTCAGCCAGCAGATGAAACTCAAATGCACCTTCAGAACAGTCTGAAGTTAAAACAGAAATGAGCCAATCAGTGTATGTTTGGTACTGTATATATCGCCTTATGTGAGTATTTCGTATGTATGCAGATAAAGTTAGTTACTATATACAGTCAAAGCAAAATTTATTCAGACACCTTGAACATTTTATTTATTATTACAGTTTATTCACTGTAGTGTGTTTATTCACTCCAGAATGTGTCTGTGAAGTTTCAGCTCAAAATCCCCCACAGATCATTTATTATAGCTTGTCAAATTTGCCCCTATTTGGGTGAGAGCAAAAACACGCCGTTTTTGTGTGTGTCCCTTTAAATGCAAATGAGCTGCTTCTCCCGGAAGAGGGCGGAGCTTTAACAGCTCAACAGCAACAAAGCTGGAGAATCTCACACAGCCAAAATGAGGATTGTCAGCCTTACATTGTTCAAGTCGACACTGATGGAGAGACTCTTTTAGAAAGAAACTGGATGTTTCTGATTCAACTCATCGACTAGCATGTGCCGTCATGTTAATCTTTTGTGGAAATCCAGCATTGAATTAACCCTCGTTTGTGAAGCAGTCCTGCGTAAAATGATTTGCACAAATATATAACACTTTACCGACTTTCTTCAGCACATTTTCTTCATAAATGAAATTCAATTACAGTGTCCTCAGTGATTATGGAGACTCTTATGTTCATTGGTACATCCAATAACAACATTTGCCAACCAAGCAGATCTTGCCCCCCACTGACTGCCATCTTTTTTTTTTTTCTACTATGGTAGTCAATGGGGGCGAGATCTGCTTGTTTACTGACATTCTTCCAAATATACCTTTGTGTACAGCAGAACAAAGAAATATATACAGGTTTGGAACAACCTGAGGGTGAGTAAATGATGACAGAATTTTTGGTGAACTATCCCTGCATGTGCAATAATTGTTTATGGTTCACTGTACAAGCATGAAAAATATTATTTTAAACACATTCCTGTTAAGATCTATAAAGCTTATTGATTTTAGAAAAATGAAAAGTGGAACTGGGTTTGTTCCTGCAGTGCATCATATTACCTGTTCTGTGTTTCACCTGTATGAATTCCATCTCATCGATGAGAGTGGCAGATTATTTTCCACTCACTGTCTGGATTTCAGCCATTGACTTCAATACCTGTTTGAGATTAAAGGTGCAAGTGATTATTTTTTCATGGAATAGCTTGCAGAAAATGTCCTTCTGCCTGACAGATCTCAGTGAAATAGGAGTTGTGAGGAATCACATCTGTCTCTGTGACAGAACTAGACTCAAACAGCAAATAAGAATAGGAGAAACGTTATTGTTTAGACAGACATGGTAGATGTCTTTCAAAAAGCAGGGATGGTGTAAAGCCTGGAACATACTACACAAATAACCTAAGTGAGAACAGCATTTCTGGCTCTCCAACCTCAGTTTCCTTTGTTGTTGCTTAATGAAATTTGTGAGACCAAATGATTGTATTTTATACAAACCCGATTCCAAAAAACAGAATGCAATGATGTGGAAGTTTCAAATTTCAATATTTTATTCAAAATACAACATAGATGACATATCAAATGTTTAAACTGAGAAAATGTATCATTTTAATGGAAAAATAAGTTGATTTTAAATTTCATGGCATCAACACATCTCAAAAAAGTTGGGACAAGGCCATGTTTACCACTGTGTGGCATCCCCTCTTCTTTTTATAACAGTCTGCAAACGTCTGGGGACTGAGGAGACAAGTTGCTCAAGTTTAGGAACAGGAATGTTGTCCCATTCTTGTCTAATACAGGCTTCTAGTTGCTCAACTGTCTTAGGTCTTCTTTGTCGCATCTTCCTCTTTATGATGCGCCAAATGTTTTCTATGGGTGAAAGATCTGGACTGCAGGCTGGCCATTTCAGTACCCGGATCCTTCTTCTACGCAGCCATGATGTTGTAATTGATGCAGTATGTGGTCTGGCATTGTCATGTTGGAAAATGCAAGGTCTTCCCTGAAAGAGACGACGTCCGGATGGGAGCAAATGTTGTTCTAGAACTTGGATACCTTTCAGCATTGATGGTGCCTTTCCAGATGTGTAAGCTGCCCATGCCACACGCACTCATGCAACCCCATACCATCAGAGATGCAGGCTTCTGAACTGAGCGCTGATAACAACTTGGGTTGTCCTTGTCCTCTTCAGTCCGCATGAAATGACGTTCCAGTTTTCCAAAAAGAACTTCAATAGTCAGCATTTATTCAAATTAGAAATATTTTCTAACAATATAAATCTTTACTATCACTTTTATCAATATAACACATCCTTGCTGAAAAAAGTATTAATTTCTTCCAAAAAAAAAGAAAGAAAAAAAATACTGACCCCAAACATTTGAACAGTAGTGTATATTGTTTCAAAAGATTTAATTTCAATAAATGCTGCTCTTTTTTAACTTTTTATTAATCAAAGAATCCTGAAATAGCACGTTATAAAAAAAATATTAAGCAGCACAACATTTGTACAAGTAACTTTTGTTGTAAATTAAAAAAGTAATGCATTAATCTACTATTAATGTAAATTAAAATAATATGTTTATGTAACTCAGTCGACTTGGAATGCATTACCCACTGACACTAAAGCGCAGAGGTCAGGATAATCAGAGCCTTATTATGTACACGTTTTTGTGGAAATGAAAGTTAACCTTTTGTTTACTTTTGTTAGTCTGTCACGCATTCAGTTACATGTGATGTCATGCTGTAAAATGTTGTTTTATGTCATTACAGGTAATATAGTACAGCACATGCCAACTGAACCACCCACATCCCAGCCCGAAGGTGTGCTTCCCTTCTCTCACACCATTCTGAGAAGTGCTTCATTTACAGTTTCAGTTTTTCAGCTGAAGAAACCTGAAATTCTAGATGTGGCTGTGGTGAGGACACCTCTACAGACGCCCATTAATGGGTGGAGGCCAACAGCAGAAAACAGGAACGTGCTGATAAGACGCTCCAAAGTTCACACCTGAGGATGTTTAGACGTTTCTCCAGACCGGTTAGAGATGGAACAGAGCGTGTAAAGCGGGGACGGACTCTGTCATTGTGTAGCGCATATCCCACCGTATGACTTAATGTGATTTTTCTTGTTTGTGGAAATGACAATTGTTGGGAGAGTCTCAAGGAAATAATGAGAATATTGTGTCTTTAACCACTGGATCTTTATTTGAAGTTGGAGATATTCTCACACGTCTGGATATGTGGCCTCTCAGAGCTGCCATTTTTTTGCTCTGTTGTGCTGGTGAGTAAAATAAAACCAAAAAAAATGGTCTAAAATCAACTCTTTTTTTGCTTTTTAAATTGAGAAAATGTATGGGCTGAATATTTCTATATATAAAATAAATGTAAAAATAAATATTTATAAATATTTACTGGCCACAAAATATTTTCTATTTTATTTATTTAAAAATATATTTTTAGTTATTTCATTTTAATTTCTTTTTTCTCTCAATAACAATATATTTATTTAGCTTTTTTTCCTTGCACATTTGTGACAATTAGCGCAAGTTTTGATTTTTGCTTAATTTGAGCAATATTCTGCATGCAAGATGCATGTCTAAATTATTCACTTTACATCACAGGTAATAGTATATATTAATGGTACATATTTTTATTTAATATATTTATTTATTCATTTACACAATTTTCCCTTTTTTATCAAACAATGAAATAATTTCATGTATTAAAATTTTATTTACGGTTTTGCCATTAAAATGACAGGGAATTAATCATAATATGAGATTGCATCAATATTATGTTTTTAAATGTAATTTATAGTATTTTTAAAGATTTGTTTTCTGATTTTTCCTGTGCAAAAGAAATGAATCCGTATATTTCCCTTATAATTAAAGGTCATTAAGCATGTGGTTTTTTATTAGTAGTATTTGTGCAGACACAAAAGTAATTTAAAGTCTCCTTTAGTATTATATTTCAGTTTCTAATCAAATTACAGACCACCTGGCACATTTTATTTAATCAAAACCTATTCTCTAGAAGTTACTTGGGCTTTGTCTTACACTTTCTAGAAAAATTAATAAGGCTTTCTGGTATGCTTGGAGCTGTTCAGTTTTCCTCATAGAAAACCAAAACGTGAAGAGATTATTCATTCCGGCTTATGATCGATGGAGAACTGGGATCATCATCTTGCTGTCAGATACTCATCAAACTCTGTCCATCAATTGCTGAAAGTAGAATAGGAAAGTTTGTCAAGAGGAAAGTTGAGGTTTAAAGGTTATAGCATTATGCTACGATTTATTGATTCATGTCCAAACAGCCTGAAGAACTGGAGCGGGTTTGTGGATGTAGCTTTAAGGATGTTGTTTCCTCTCTTGGTAGCATGTGGAATGATTATTATGGGAGCTTATGCTGTGTGTATGTGTGTGTTCTGATGTGTGTTGGTGCTGTTATGTGTGTTGTAACCACAGCAGCTGTAGGGTATAAATGGAAAACCTTCCCAAGGGAGAAAGGATCCACTTTACTTTTAGACAAAAGACACTAAGTCTAGAACATCATCACCTGATTTATTCTATCATCACTGAAAGATGTTCAGAGTTTTGAGTCACTTTTATTTTTCTCGTCTCCTGTTTGTGTGTAGGTTGTTGGTGCCAGAGCTGTAATCTGACGAAGGCTTATTTCAAGTCCAAGAATTTCTTCAGCGTTCTCCATTGGGATGCTGTTGACATTCCGGGTCAAACGGTTCTCTACAGTGTTCAGTACAACTTGTGAGTGACAGAGCCAGAGAAAAACCTGGCTGGACCTTTTCTTTTACTTTTCCTTTGTCTTTTCTTTGACAGTACAAATGTGTCCAGTATGGATCTTTTTACAGTAGAAATTTTATTAGGGATGTGCCTGAAGCCTAATACTATTTTCGGAAAAAGGAAATGATGCAATATATGGAAGGATATAAATATATTTCAATGCTTTTACATTCTCATGCAAATTTATTGTGTAATCATATTGTATATAATACAAGGGCATCAGGGAGCTGCTATCAATATGCGGGGTATTGAAAATGCTTTTGAATGCGTGCTCATTTTTCACTTTGAAGTGGTACCATGTGATACGTGAAATCTGATGCACTGTACTGTAATGTAACCGACTACAGCAGCAAGCCTATGTCCCTTTAGGGGCTCCGTAGAATGCGTTATTCATTGTCCGTTCCTTTCCGAATTCTGATTTAGGCTTTGAGCACATCCATAGCATTTATACTGCTGCTAGGCATGTATGTATCAGTAGATGTATAAATGTATTATTATATTAAAGTATATTAAAGTAATGATTAATATCATATATCATTGTCATTAATATATATTTTAAAAATGGCATATATATTATGTACATATACACATATTTAATACATAAATTATATATACATATAAATACACATTCCAAAAAAGTTGGGACAGGTAGCAATAAGAGGCCGGAAAAGTTAAATGTACATATAAGGAACAGCTGGAGGACCAATTTGCAACTTATAAGGTCAATTGGCAACATGATTAGGTATAAAAAGAGCCTTTCAGAGTGGCAGTGTCTCTCAGAAGTCAAGATGGGCAGAGGATCACCAATTTCCCCAATGCTGCGGCGAAAAATAGGATGGGAATGGGACAACATTCCTGTTCCTAAACTTGAGCAACTTGTCTCCTCAGTCCCCAGACGTTTGCAGACTGTTATAAAAAGAAGAGGGGATGCCACACAGTGGTAAACATGGCCTTGTCCAAACTTTTTTGAGATGTGTTGATGCCATGAAATTTAAAATCAACTTATTTTTCCCTTAAAATGATACATTTTCTCAGTTTAAACATTTGATATGTCATCTATGTTGTATTCTGAATAAAATATTAAAACTAAACTCAAATGTATTAAAACTAAAATGTATTAAACATATACATAATAAATACTGAGAAATATGTCGTTAATAGCCAATTTTGTTTAAATCAAGGATTGCAGAAATGAGTACACCCTAGATTTAATTCAACAAATGTATAATATTCTAGTACTTAGTATGCCCTCCATAATTTTGAATATACTGCTCTGACCCTTCTTGGTATAGAGTGTACAAGTTCATGACAAATTGTCACATCTGTCCTGTTTAATTCCTGGATGATGAGCTCCTTAAATGCCCTGATCTTTAATGGGGAGTGTTGCTCAGCTCGTCTCTACAGAATCCCCCACAAGAGTGTTAAAGGTGCCGTAGAGCTTCTTTTTAAAAGATGTAATGTAAGTCTAAGGTGTCCCCTGAATGTGTCTGTGAAGTTTCAGCTCAAAATACCCCATAGATTTTTTTAATACATTTTTTTAACTGCCTATTTTGAGGCATCATTAAAGTCTGCGTGAATCAGAAGTTGCAAACAACTTTTTTCCAGTGTTGTGACGTATTTCCAAGTGAAACGGAATATTGAATAGAGGGCAGAGTTTTATTTCAGCGCTCCTTCTCATAGCAGACTAACGGTTGCAAAGGAGTGGTTTAAGCGTTTTCAACCCAAGCCGTCAAACTGATGTCATTAGAGAAGGGGCACCGTTGCAGAGGGGAGGAGCATTTTCAAATTTTGATTAAATATTACAAAGCCAAACATTTTTTTTGTGTGGATTGACTTGCATGGATGAATTGTTCACCACAAAACTAGCAATTTGAGCTAACAAAATAAATAAGGTCAATTTTGATTTCATAAGTACTTTAAATATGAGACGATTTAGGCTGCGGCCCCTTTAAATGCTTTAAACCACATTTAACAGTACATTAGCAACATGCAAACAAAACATTTAGAAAGACAATTTACAAATATCACTAAAAATATCATGATATCATGGATCATGTCAGTTATTATTGCTCCATCTGCCATTTTTCGCTATTGTTCTTGCTTGCTTACCTAGTCTGATGATTCAGCTGTGCACATCCAGGCATCCTGCCCTTGTCTAATGCCTTGATCACGGGCTGGCATATGCAAATATTGGGGGCGTACACCCCGACTGTCACATAACAGTCGGTGTTATGTTGAGATTCGTCTGTTCTTCGGAGGTCTTTTAAACAAATGAGATTTATATAAGAAGGAGGAAACAATGGTGTTTGAGACTCACTGTATGTCGTTTCCATGTACTGAACTCTTCTTATTTAACTATGCCGAGATAAATTCAATTTTTAATTCTAGGGCACCTTTAAGATTGAGAGCAATACATGTCCACAGAAGGTTTTTCACCTTAGGAGAATGCATATCCTCATTGTCATGTTGAAAAAATTCATGACAGCATTGATAAAGCACAACTCCCTCACACCTTCAGCACTCATACATCCCTATATAAGAGCTTTACTACCACTGAACTTTACTGTGGGAACCAGGCACTTCTCACTGTACTCCTCCTCTAGCAACAGCATGAGATGCTGTTAGATCCAAAATGATTGATTGATTCCCAGAATCTATATTTTGTAAATCTTTTGAAATGGCTAACTGGCGATATGTTATTTATATTGTGATGCAATTATAGATATAAAATTATTCACACCTAGATTTTAGTAACACTGCCAATTATAGAGGAATTAAAAGGGGTTTGACAGAGACTTTGAAATAATGGGAACAATTTTTTGTAAGAAAAAAGCAAATCATTGTAGCGGACCCTTTTCACAGACTGTGATGAGCATTGTAAATCCTGCAAAGTTTTTTATATTTTCATTTTTAAAAAATATATGTACATTTATAACACTATACTTAGTATTGCATTACCTTTGCATCAAATTACAAAAAACTAGTTAACACTGCTGTGAGGGTGTTTCTAATACAGCGGCTGCGGGAGTGACGGTAAAATTCCCGTTATCAATTGCTCTCTATTTTTTTCTCTTTTTGAAAGTTGTGAAAACACTATTGTGAAGTTTTTCTTTTGCTATTTAAGCGAATGGGAACACAACAAATATATTTATTGTAATCTATCATTCACCGCTATAGAAGAACTTCCGCTTCTGAGAAACCCAGAATACTGCGGAAGTCTATTGTAGAAAACGCACACATTAGATTAGACAGTACATTGCCTCTGATTTTCTTTCTCTTTATTTCCTTTATTTCCATTCTTCTAGCACCTGTTTTTCCATGCTTATGTTAGTTTAGGCTACTGTTCTTCTGTCTCTTCCTTGAGCTGTGTTGTTATGACATAATTCCCTGCAGCATTAGAGTCCTTAAACACATGGCGTTCACAGTTAAAAAAAACAAACATCAGAAATAATACCAAATTTTAAAAAATATATATATATAATTGAAATAAAGCTTTAGCTGGCCATGGGTTTAAATCTTTCCTCCCAGTCCTTCTGTTTTCTGTGAATAACAGCACAAAGTCTCAGACTCATGACTTTGCTTTGGTGAAGGACGCGCTGTGGTCACCCGGCTGTGAATCTCTTCTTCGGTTTGTGAACTGCAATTAGAATCGGAGAAGGAAGAAGCTGCGTCTGCGAAATTTTGCTGGCCCTTTCTGGCCTTGGCACCGAATCTTTTTCACCAGTCACAGTTATGCTTTGCAGGGAAACTGATGGGTAAAAATAAATCTGATGGGAATGGAGGGAGCAGCAGTGCATGCTGGGAGGGTCAGTGAGGCTGACGGGATGAGGGACGAAAGCTTCAGAAGCTCCAGATAATCCCACTACTGTAATGTGGATCTGCTGCTCACCAGTCCAACCTCTTAACCTCTCATTCTTCCTCTCTCATCCATACAGCGCTTCATACAGGAGCAAAGGGAGCTTTGAATGGCCTTCATACTCTTTCCTGGCTTTTCATTTCTCAGTTTGCTCTGTTTAGTTCAACAAAAAGAGATTTTACACATTGGAAATGTGTAATTAAAATGATTGCATTGAGAATGAGCATTGGAATTAGTGTCTATTGACTTATCATAGGTAGGGTTGCTCCAAAGATGGCAATAAACATTATCAGATACTCAGGTGTAACATTAATACACATTATATGACACATGCACACAGTATACAGGGTGTGTAATGTGTAGAATAGTTAGAGTCTGGTTGGTCTGGTCAGTTAAAACAGTTTCTGTGTACACTCACCAGGACTGTAATGAAACAATAACTGTGATTAATGGGTGATGATTAATTTACTTGTGTTGTCTGTTACAGTACATGCAGCCAGTGCTGGGTAGTAACCAGTGTCAGGGGTGACGCATTACAAGTAACTCGAGTTACGTAATCAGATTACTTTTTCAAGCAACAACATTACTTTTTCAATTTACAACAAAATATCTAAGTTACTTTTACCTCAAAAGGAATAAAAACAGTGAAATGCAAACCTGTTATAATTAAATATATTAAATGACACAAATATACTTTATGTATTTAATCTCACTTTATTAACCAATGTCTTTGCTGCTGACCTTCAATGATCTAATTCAACCATACTAATAAGTAAAAATTACTTGAGATTAGACTTAGAAATAAGAGTGTTGAACTTCTCCTGTATCCTATTCTTCTTTAATCCAGAATGGCAGCACAGCTGAAAGGTTTTTTTGAGCTACTGTACAGGTGTACATATGCATTTCATTCAGCCTGATGCTTATTCATTTCACTTTCTGTGTGAAAGGGCCTTAGCATTTGCCAAAAATAGAATTTTTTTTGTTGTTATTAAAAAACAAGCAAGCAAGCTTAGGCCAGGTGAGAAAAAGTAACGCAAAAGTAATGTAATGCATTACTTTTCATAAAAAGTAACCCAATCATAGGTGTAATTTGCGGGAGGGATGGGTTTTTGCCAGGGTCGATATTGTCCCCTCCACTTTTTAAAACATCTCACGGCACATATATAATACTAAAAGAACATCTCTAGCTGATTAGAAATTTGTTAATTTGTGTTAAAGATCTGGCGCTGTTATCGTCGCTATATCGCTTCAAACTATCGCTTAACGCTGTTGCGGAGACTCGTTTCAGTCGTTTCCTCTTTTTGAAAGTTGTGAAAACACTATTGTTGAGTTTTTCTTTTGCTATTTGAGCAAATGGGAACACAACAAATATATTTATTGTAATCTCTCATTCACTGCTATAGAAGTTTAGCCAACTATGACAACTTCCACTTCTGAGAAACCCGGAAATGTGAAAAGGGTTAATTGTAGAAAACAATTACACATTAGATACAGTACATTGCCTCTGATTTTCTTTCTCTTTATTTCCTATATTTCCATTCTTCTGGCACCTGTTTTTCCATGCTTATATCATGTTTAGGCTTTCGTTTCAGTGAAATCACAAAACAAAATGCACATAACCGTGTCCCTGCTCTGTCTTTGGTTTTAATTAAAAAAAATAAATAAATAAATGATACAAGGGTGGATTAGAACCCAGAACCTCTGGCACGCTGAACAAAAACTCTACCACTAGTCCACCAAAACAATCTAACACAAAACGTGGATCCATGCATTTATTGACTGATGCAAACACTCTCAGGACTAACAATATATTGTATAATAGTAGAGGAAAACTATCATATTAAACTAGGTCTATGTCAATAAATTTTGTGCATTTATTATTGTAATAATACAATTACAATACCCCCACCACACACATTCATGTTCCACACACTTTTTAAAACAAAGTTACACCACTGAACCCAATTAGTTACTTTTTTTTAGGGAGTAACGCAATATTGTAATGCATTACTTTTAAAAGTAACTTTCCCCAACACTGGTAGTAACTGATTACATGTAATGTAATCAGAATCCAAAAATTAAGTACTTGTAGTTAGATTATATTACATTTTAAAATACTTGTAATCAGACTTACTAATTGCATGAATTCATATTACTCACACAATGGCAGTAAATCATTCATAATCTATTGATTCTCCCTAATTCTTCTTTTTCATCTTTTAAATTGTCCTTTCAAAAAAAGCTTTCTAGTTTTGTGGAGTTGCACACATGTACCAGCCACTAGGCAGGTGGCCATAATTACATGGAAAATTGACAGACCACACAGCATTTGATCACTGAATTTACAGAAATCATTTCACTTTGTGTTTTCTCACCATTGCAACACTGATATATAATCAACTCCTGATGAACACAATTACTACTGGAATTATCACTCAGTGAGTCATTTAACCAAGTATTACTATGTCTTTGGAAGGCTTTTGTCTTTAAAAAAAAAATTAAATATTATTATTATTATTACATTTTTATGATTTAATTATTAGTTTTACATTAAACTCATAACCCCCTGTTCCTTCACAAACCCCATCTGGGAAACATTCACGTAATGTAATATTTAATGCACTTCATGTTGTTGATAACAAGGAATGGAATATATTTTCTTTCTGTGTATTTCATATCAATATGGTACAAGATTATCCCATTCAATTCAATGTGATTAACGAGTTAGGTCAAAAGTAACCTAAAATGTGTAATGCAATGGATTGTTACTAACTACAGTTTTTGTCTTGTACTTTGGAATCCTTAATTGACTACAATTTGTATCTAATTCCAGCAACTTCTTTATGTAATGTTATCACTGTAAGTCTGTATATATTATTCTGACTGATTTCTGTTCTGTTGCAGATATGGGAATTCATATCAACCGGTGACGTGGTGCCAGAACATCTCCACTCCTGTTTGTGACCTGACTGATGTGATGAGTGATGTGTTGGCCGATATAAGCATTAAATGTCATGCCAAAATTACTGTCGATGGACAGTGCGTGGGTGACGTGAAGTTTGTTCCATTCCGGCAAAGTAAGACTTTCATTTGAATTATATTTGTGATCATCTGTTTAGATCAGTGGTTCTCTGATGGATTAAATTCAGGATTGACTCTGATTGACTCAACAGTAAATATGTTTAAATATGTTTATCAAAACCATAATAAAGTGAAAAATTGCTTAATTTGCATGATGGTTTCTCAAACTCTATATAGCATCTCTTTATAACTGTTCTGTTTCACTCATTTTAGCCACTTTGGCAGCACCACAGCTGTCAGTCGCATCAAACAAAACTCATCTGAACGTAACGGTGTCCCCGCCGATGATCCCATGGAATCGCTCCATTGAAAGCATCAGGGCCTGGGGAGGCGTTAAGTACATAGTTCATCTGACACAACCCAAGTCAGTGGAGGGAAAGGTTATTATTCCCGATTCTCCTTCAGTCATATGCATCCAGTTTGATTGGGATTCATATCATTACTGCTCTCTTACAGCAAATAATTGAAAATGTGTTCCCAATGCAAAATGTATTTATGCATAGTTATATAATGTTTTTGTTTGTTTGTTTGTTTGTTTGTTTGTTTGTTTGTTTTGCATATATATACATACACACATTGACCAGCCATTTTGTTAGGTACACCTTACTAGTACCAGGGTTGGAGCCCTTTTATCTTCAGAACTGCCTTAAAGGATTAGTTCACTTCAGAATTAAAATGTCCTGATAATTTACTCACCCCCATGTCATCCAAGATGTTTTTGTCTTTCTTTCTTTAGTCGAAAAGAAAAAACATTCCAGGATTTTTCTCCATATAGTGGACTTCACTGGGGATTGAACGGATTGAAGGTCAAAATGTCAGTTTCAGTGCAGCTTCAAAGCGCTCTACATGATCCCAGATGAGGAATAAGAGTCTTATCTAGAGAAACTATCACTCATTTTCTAAAAAAAAATAAAATTCTTGCACTAGTCCTGTGATGCGCCACGTATTACGTAATCATTTTGGAAAGGTCACGCGTGACGTAGGCGGAAGTATCACTGTAGGGTGAAAAACTTTCTCGATTTTCTCCTCCAACTTCAAAATAGTCTGACATCGATGTTTTACCTTTTTTGTAAAGGGTGTTTGACTTGGACTTTGCACGTTCACTTTGTAGACACTGGATCGTTATGTCACATGTGACCCTTCCAACATGATTACGTAATGCGTGGCGCATCACAGAGCTACGGAAGAGGATTAGGGCCAAGCAATAATAAAAATATAAAACCATCTCGAGGTTAAAGTCGTTAAATTTTGAGAAAAAAATCTTTAAATTTCGAGAAACAAGTCTAAATAAAATGTTGAGAATAAACTCATTAAATTACGAGAAAAAAGTCGTTAAATTACGAGAAAAAAGTCGAGATAAAATGTTGAGAATAAAGTCATTAAATTACGAGAAAAAAGTCATTAAATTACGAGAAAAAAGTCATTAGATGAGAACAAATTTGTTAAATTATGAGAAAAAAAGTCGTTAAATTTTGAGAACAAATTCGTAATTTAGCGAATTTATTCTCAACATCTCGACTTTTTTCTCGAAATTTAATGCCTTTTTTCTCGTAATTTAACGACTTTATTCAACATTTTATCTCAACTTTTTTCTCGAAATTTAACGAGTTTATTCTCGAAATTTAACAACTTTAATCTCGAGATGGTTTTATTTTTTTATTATTGCTTGGCCCTAATCCTCTTCCGTACAGAGCAGTGCAAGACCAGCATCTGTGGTTAAAAAGATTGTGAAAAAAATTGTGGTTAATTGACTCTTATTCCTCGTCTGGGATCATGTAGAGCTCTTTGAAGCTGCACTGAAACTGACATTTGGACCTTCAACCCGTCCACTATATGGAGAAAAATCCTGGAATGTTTTCCTCAAAAACCATTTCTTTTCAAATGAAAAAAGAAAGAAATAAACATTTTGGATGGCATGAGGGCTGCACATCCATGATCCGAATCTCCTGTTCCACCACATCCTAAAGCTGCTGGATTGAGATCTGCTGACTGTGAAGGCCATTTTTAGTTTAGTGAACTCATTGTCGTGTTCAAGAAACCAGTTTAAGATGATTTGAGCTTTGTGACATGCCGTGTTATCCTGCTGGAAGTAACCATCAGAAGATGGTACACTGTGATCATAAAGGGATGAACAACAATACTCAGGTAGGCTGTGGCGTTTAAACGGTGCTCATTTGGTACTAAGAGGCCCAAAGTGTGCCAAGAAACTGTGCCCCACACCATTACACCACCACCAGCACCACCTGAACCGTTGATACAAGGCAGGACGGATCCATGCTTTCATGCTGTTCACATCACATTCTGACCCTACCATCTGAATGTCGCAGCAGAAATTGACACTTATCAGACCAGGCATGTTTTTCCAGTCTTCTATTGTTCAGTTTTTGTTTTTGTAGCCTCAGTTTGCTCAGCTCTTCTGCTTCAAGGTTGGATGTGTTGTACGTTCAGAGACTCTCTTCTGCAGACCTCAGTTTTACGAGTTGCTATTTGAGTTACTGTAGCTTGAACCAGTCTGGTCATTCTTCTCTGACCTTTCGCATCAACAAGGCATTTTCAACCACAGAACCAACGCTCACTGGATATTTTCTCTTATTCAGACCATTCTCTAAAAAAATCCCAGTAGATCAGCAGTTTCTAAAATACTCAGTGCAGCCCGTCTGGCACCAACAACCATGTGAAAGTCACTTTTCTACCCCATTCTGATGCTCAGCCTAAACTTCAGCAGATTCTCTTGACCATGTCTAGATGCCTAAATGCATTGAGTTGCTGCCATATGATTGGCTGATTAGATATTTGCAATGCATTAATGGGCAGTTAAACAGGTGTACCTAATAAAGTGAGTGTATACATGCGTATGTGTGTGTGTATATACATAAATATATATGAAATATTTAACATGTATGTATAATTTGTTTTTGTTTTGTTTTTTTCTGTTATGAAATGTGACATGGACATATGATCATCAGATTCACCATTGGAAGACAACTAAACATCTTTAATGTGTCTTGTTTTTGAAGGTATTTGAGTACACGTCTCGCTCAGTGTTCATATGGCTTGTGGAAACAGACGTGCAGTACTGTGGCAATGTGGTATATACGCTCACACATCCCGGCTGGTCCAATCACAGTGAAAGCGCCTCCTTTTGTGAAAATGTCTCAGGTAATTGAAAAGCTTGTGCTTTGATTGATGTGTAGAAAACTGCCTTGACCGAATCTGAACACCCATTATTTAGGAAAGCATTTCATGTTTCCAGTGTTTTATTTCCAGTCCTATAATGCTATTTTACATACGTCTTTAGTGTGTAATGTTGCTATTTGAGCATGAAAAAGTTCTGCAAAGTTACAAAGCACAGAGTTATTCTCTATATCAGTGCACACTGTTTCTGAAACGCCTCCAAGTTTTTATAGCAAGGGGCGTTACGTTTCCGACACGCGCTTTAAGCGGTAGACCAATCACAACAGACTGTAGCAGGCTGACCAATCAGAGCAGACTGTGCATTTCAGAAGGCGGGATTTAAAAGAAACAAAACTAAAACAGAGCATTCAGACAGGCAGTGAAAACAGGTGCTGCAACAATGTAAACTATAAGTAAAATAATGAGGTATTTTTAATATTAAATAAAGTAAACGTATTCTAGTAGACCCATAAACAAAATTATGAGCCTGTAAATTAGCATAATAAGACCCCTAACTAAACAAATAATTAAATTATTTTATTTGGGGTTTTTTTTTTTTTGTATGTATGTATGTATTCATTAATTATTATTTATTTTTTTTTTATTTTTTTTCATTTTTAATTGATCTTATATATATATATATATATATATATATATATATATATATATATATATATATATATATATAATTAATTTTTTTCATTCCCTCGATTTATAAATTGTGCGCAAGATTTATAAATCGAGGAAACGTTTTACGT
This sequence comes from Chanodichthys erythropterus, assembly GCF_024489055.1. Taxonomy (NCBI): domain Eukaryota; kingdom Metazoa; phylum Chordata; class Actinopteri; order Cypriniformes; family Xenocyprididae; genus Chanodichthys; species Chanodichthys erythropterus. Next base: position 37,410,693 of record NC_090222.1, on the reverse strand, counting down.
TTTTTTCTTGCATGTCATGTGCATGTCATGTGCAACAATATATATAAAATGCAAAAAAAAAAAAAAATTATAGCAAATAAGACATGCACAAAATTGCTGAAATGTGTGCACTATTTACAATTATCATTAGAATTACCACAGTTACAAAGTGGCAACAGACTTAACTGTTTCTATTTATTTTCATCTGCAATCTCTGTCTTTCAGCTCCTAATTCCTGGTTTCATATCTTATTGTGGCCTGGTCTGCTGGCTCTGCTGCTGCTCATCATCCTCCCCATTATGCTTTGCCAGCTGTCTGTAAAGAGAAAGCCTTCCTTACCGAAAGTTCTGGTAAGTGATTGTGTCATAATGACTCTCGGAAATTCCAGGTGAACATACTTGGAATCGACTCCTTCCCATCTTACTGGCAGTGAAAAGTCCTGTTTGACAAGTGCGTTGTGTTTCCCTTAAGCCTCCTGAAGGAATGTGTCTTATCTGCGCATTGCTCTTGGCAGCACAAAATGAGTTTATCATGTCGATGGCGGTTAGCACAAACAGCTGCTGCCAGATCAGCAGTCACAGATTTTCCTCAGAGCACTTCAGTGCTTTCATGGATTATTTACCCTGTTTTGGTATTTGAGTTAAAAATAAAAAAGATAAATCATGCATGTTAATATTTGCTCAGTAAATGAGCTCTGCTTGGGTTTTTGTGTAACTTCTTGTTAATTAAGTCAATATTTGGCTTCATTGACAAAACGTCTTTCACTTTTAAACTTCCCTGTGGATCACTGCTCGTTTGATAAAACCATTCCGTTTCAAATACAGAATCAATCGGATCGTACATAAGTCAGGGATTCAATCAAATTCCTTTGACCTACAATATTTACTAGAAATATCCTTGGAGTAAATATGTCAATAGTTTAAAAAAACATTTGCATGTTTACGGTTCTCTGATGTTGATTAATAGTCATATGACATGCAGGTAAACAAATAAATAAAAAAAAAATTTAGTATTTAGATTTTTTTTTTTTTTTAACTTTTATTTATTTTAATTTTACATGTTTAGGATTTAATAGATTTTTAGTAAGAGTTTGATTTGACATTTTGTTTTACATTTTTATTTAATTGTAAAGCATTTATTTATTTATTTATTTATTTTAACAGTTTATTATTTAATTGCTTTTTAGTAAATGTTTTATTTTGATTTAAAATTAAAACAAATTAATCCTTTTAAAATAAATAAAAGTAAACAAAGTAAACCCTTATTAGAAAATCAATTAAATCACAAAAATTTTATTAATGTAATTAATAATTAAAAAAAAATATGATTTGATTTTTTATTTTGATTATTTTTATTTTACAGTTATTTATTTATTTTAATTTTACATTTTTAGGATTTAATTGATTTTGAGTAAGAGTTTTATTTTGTTTTAAAATTAAAATAAATGAATCCTTTTTAAATAAATCGAAGTAAATCCTTACTAAAAATCAATTAAATCATAAAAATGTAAAAATTAAAATGAACAAATTAATCATTTTTAATTTATTCATTTTTTTTTATTTTACATTTTTAGGATTTAATTGATTTTTAGTAAAAGTTTTTTGACTTTTTTTTACATTTTTATTTAATTGTAAATTTTTAGTAAGGGTATAGTTTGTTTTTATTTTAAAATGATTTATTTATTTATTTATTTTCATTTTTAAAAAATTAGGATTTAATTGCTTTTTAGTAATTTTTTTTATTTAAAATAAATGAATCCTTTTAAAATAAATCAAAGAAAACCCTTGCTAAAAATCAATTAAATCATAAAAATATAAAATTAAAATAAACAAATCAATCATTTTAAAAGAAAAACATTTTATTATTTGATTTTGACTTTGATTTTTTTTAAATGTATTTATTTATTTTAATTTTTGTAATAATTAAATTAATTATTAGCTCTTCATCAACCCGTGATTTGAGAAATCCTGTTATAAGTGAATGAAGTGATCGGATGGGCTCAATGACTTTAAATTAAGTATGCAAGAAACAACATGCAATTTGCATCTGATTCTGTTCAAAAATAATAATAATAATAATAAAATAAATAAACATAATACAAAAAATGTCTTTCAGTATATATAACATTAATTTCAATTTAATAAATAGCATCTTTTGAAACTACCCGGTTTTTGTCACGCAGCAGACTAAATTATGATATTCTTTCTACTCTCTCTGTAAAACAGATGCTGTCAAACAACAACAGTCCTCCATTTTGTTCAGATCCCCGGGACTACATATCTAAAGTGGAAGTGTGGACTGGATATGATCCACTGGCCATTTTTCCCCAGCAGAAGGTTAATGTGAATGCTTATGCCTCTCAGGAGCCCTACAGATGTCAACAGGACGTCCCGGTGCATAACAGCGCGGAGTCTTCAGTGCACTACAGCCTTTGTTTGCCCCTCCAAAACTCCAACGAACCATCATCCGATGGCAGAACAGAGGAGACCAGCTTGGATTCAACTGGTTCAAAATCTGTTTTGTTCATTTCAGTCGCTGAAAGCAGCAGCGAGACTCTGGTGGTGCCAGTTAGGCCGACTGAAAATGGTGAGCTGCGGTTTCATGACTGTTTATTTCAGTTTGACACTCATCCTCCAGCTGCAGCTGAGGAATCAGAAGGTTTAACTGGAGAACAAACGCCTTTACTAACTGATCTAATTCAGAAGGACTCCAGGTGTAACTCAGCCTACCTGTCTGTACAGGTAGGCTCAAACAGTCATGTTTCTGACATTGTGACGTCAAACTACAGGCAGAACTGGGTGCCGGGGATTCCTCTGGGGGGAAATCAAGACCAAAGGACTTATATTCAGAGGACAGACCACCTGCAGGACTTAACTAAACCTGAGGAGGACTTCAGAGATGAAGAGGAACCGAGAGTTGGTGTGATTACTCTAGACAGATGGGCGCTGGAGATGCCAGGATTGTCTTTGTCTTGCAACTAACCGGCGAAGCGTCTAACTCTTTCCAGTGCTCATTTGAGTACGTCAATGCAAGACAAAGAGATGTTTGATGGTCATCTAAAGATGACAGAACATCTTCTGTTGGTTCTCGCCAGCTCATTGCATCAGGTAGATGGACCGTGTGATGGACCGTTTCACCAGCAACACTGAAGGGAATTTCAAAAGCAGCGAGTGTTTTCACACCAGTTGTGCACTTTGACTGAAACAAAGCTTATCTGTAGCATTGCCATATTCACAAGTGTTATCCCGTTTCATTTATCCACACATCCATGTTTTAACTTATTAAATGAATGCACGATGCATGAGTCAAAATGTAGGCAAACTTGAAATACATAGTGAAACATTTCATTACTGCATCGCAAAACATTTTGACATTGACTGTTTTACCAGTATTTGTTGTGCTAAACTGAATAACGTGAAAGTCTGCATTCTATTCAAAACCTATTTAACTTCTGACGTATTTCAGAGTGAAACAGGATGTTCAATAGCTACGTTTACATATCTGTTTACAATCGGATTGATGGCTCAATCAGACTGAAAAGCCTTCATGTAAACGTACAATTTCAAACGGATTCAAAGGGACAGTGTTGACCTGATATTATCCTATAAACAGGAAAAAATTAAACATGTAAACTAGGGGTGTGATGAGACACGAGATTGAGTTCACAAGAAATATTTTTACACAGTATTTTTAAGAAATCCTCAATGACTAGAACAATAGTCTCCAGTATAAATCAGACTTAAGATAGCTTTCATATTTGCATGCATCACGGAGCCGCTTTCAAAATGCGAGGTATTGAAATCGCGTTTTGAATGCACGTTCGCGTTTTACTTTCTCTTTCGCGTGTATTCTGTGAACAGGGAGCGGCGGTGCTGATGAGCGCACAATCTAAAATACAAGACATTTGTCAACGCTTAGGCTCTGTTGTGCAACGAATCCTCCGCCATGGTCTTGTCAGTCATCACGTCACGTGATCAGTGAACTCTGATTCCTGTTGCACTACGTACGACTCTGCAGCTCGTGTTGGATGATCTGTATTGAAGTGACAGTTATCCAATGAAATTAAACGATTAGTCCACTTTCAAATCAAATTTTCCTGATAATTTAATCACCCCCATGTCTTCAAAGATGTCATGTCTTTCTTTCTTCAGGCGAAAAGAAATGAAGGTTTTTGTGGAAAACATTCCAGGATTATTCTCTTTATAGTGGACTTCAGTGGCCTCCAAATGGTTGAAGGTCAAAATTACAGTTTCAGTCAGTGCAGCTTCAAAGAGCTTTAAACGATACCAGACGAGGAATAAGAGTGTGAAACAAAAAAAATACAACTGTATATGCTTTATAAACACAAATGATCACCTTGCACGTGCTTCCGCTTTCCGTATTCTTCAAAAAGCTTATGCTGTATGTCCTACGCCTTTCCTATTATACTTACAACGAACGCAGAGCCAGTTCCATTTTTTTCGTAAGTATAATGCTGCGTTCACACCAAACGCGAATAGAGCGTCAAATTCGCGTCTACCGCGTCTAGTTTGCCGCTTGAACATTTTGAAAGCATAAAAACAAGCGTTTGAAGCGAAATTGACGCACATCCGAGGCGAAATCCGCTTATTGTGGGAGGGACAAGTGCAGGCGGTTGTCTGTTTGCAAGATGGCTGATGTTGATCGTGCGTTCATCAAGAGAGCTACCGCTTTGTATTTACTCTGGAGAGCAGAACAGCGGCGTAGGGGTCAGCGTTGCGGGAAGGCCGCGGGTCGATAAACGTGTACGTGACTCAAAAGTGAAATGTGTATTTACAACTTACCAGGTAGCCCAATCTCCTCACCGACACTCTTCCAAGCGAGGTCCTTTTTATTCCTGTCTGAAGTATGAACTTGTGTCATAAATCTCTGGGTGACTGCTCACTGATAATATCAGTCGTTCCTCCATTTTGAATGAGTGACTGGCGGGCCTGCCGCCACAGCAGCAAGCAGGCTCCTGATTGGTTAACGCGGCGCGAATTTACGCCAAAGTTCAAATTTTTCAACTCGGGCGTCAGACGCGAATTCGCGTCAAACGCGCAAATTCACAAAAAGCACCATTCGCGCGTAACCGATCGTTTCTCTAGATAAGACTCTTATTCCTCATCTGGTATCATTTAAAGCTCTTTGAAGATGCACTGAAACTGTCATTTTGGACCTTCAACCATTTGGAAGCCATTGAAGTCCACTATAAGCAGAATAATCCAGGAATGTTTTCATCAAAACCTTAATTTCTTTTCAACTGAAGAAAGAAAGACATGGACACCTTTGAAGACATGGAGGTGAGTAAATTATCAGGAAAATTTGATTTGAAAATGAACTAATCCTTTAAATGTTTTTTTATTTCTATAAAAATCAAAACGACATTGGAGGTGTAATGTAAACGTAGCGGTGGAATATTCTATCCTAATTTCACCCTCACACTCCATCATGGCAATATCACGAGACAGCTTTTCACCTCGACGAGAAATCCCGTCACATTAATTTCGTGAGATCTTGTCACACCCCTAATATAAACACTTGAATGTGAATTGGACTCACAAATACCTCATGAATATGCATGAACGTGTCGTGATATGCATGCTTACATTGTGTCTGTTTTACATCTCTTACATCTTACACTGGTCAGTGGATGACACTCAATATTTACAGTACTAAATATCTGCTCCTCTGACATACATTACAGCTTTCTTTGTAGATATGTCATCAAAGCAAAACATTTGACAATGACATTGAAGGGTTTGACTTTATTTTAATGTGTTGCTCACTGGAAAACAATTACAGACCTGGGAGGCGTTTCTGTTAAAGCACCTCTTAAACATAATGCTGGAAATTTTCAGTCGTGAATGACATGTATTTGCATACCAGACAAAAGACTCGTGTTCCTTGGAGTTTGTGTGAAAGGCTTCGTGGGGATTTTACATTCAGTACTTATGAGGAAGTGCGTTCAGAGATGCGTGAGCCAATAGCTCTTTGTTATTGAGGAAACAAACACTGTGGTAATTTAGTGAGTTTGGGGTTTGCTTTGGGGGAAGAAAATCTTATGACTGAATAGTCAAAATCTTCTGTAATCTCAGCTAATCCTACAGCAAGATCTACAGATGTTTGTCCCTCAAAGGTGTCACTTTCTTTATATTATCTATATAATGTACTGCCCATCTTATGTTGGACATTTGACTAGTAGTGTATTGATTGCATTGGTTCAGTAAAGTTTAAATTTAATTCTATTCACTTTAATCTTTGTCATTGTTAGTTATACAGTATATTGATGTTCTACTGTAAGTTTTGTTATTGTAAATTATGAGCACGTCAGCTGCTTTTGCACGAAACTCATCACCTGTTTTGCAGGTTTAAACATTTAAACTCAGCACAGAGAGCAAACAGTGCAAAGGTCAGTCATTTTTCTTTCCACAGTCATAAACCATTCACTGTGATAAAATATGAGTTGATCATTGTCTAAATGTGCAAAGTTTTTTTCTGTTGTTGCTTGACAAATAAGGGTGAAACTCACAAAACAGGTCAGAATTCACCCTAAAATCAAAAGTACATATAGAGAGAGAGAGAGAGAGAGAGAGAGCAAGAGAGAGTTGTGGTCAGAATTATTGGCACCCTTGATAAATATAATCAAAGATGACTGTAAAAATAAATCTGCATTGTTTATCCTTTTGATCTTTAATTCATAAAATTAGCAAAATTATAACCTTTCATTGAAGGAAAAGAATTGAAAGTGGGGGAAAATCACATTATGAAATAAATGTTTTTCTCCAAAACACGTTAATTGGCACCCTTTTATTCAAAACTTTTTGCATCCTCCTTTTGCTAAGATAACAGCTCTGAGTCTTCACTTATAATGCCTGATGAGTTTGGAGAACACCTGACAAGAGATCAGAGATCATTCCTTCATGCAGAATCTCTCCAGATCCTTCAGATTCCCAGCTGGTGCTTCTTCTCTTCAGTTCACTCCACTCATTTTCTTTAGGGTTCAGGTCAGGGGACTGAGATGGTCATGGCAGAAGCTTCATTTTGTGCTCAGTGACACATTTTTGTGTTGGTTTTGGATCATTGTCCTGATGGAAGATCCAACCACAGCTCACTATAGGATTTGTAGGTTTAGATTTTATATTTGTATCTGTTAGTATTTGATAGATTTCATGATGCCATGTATCTGAACAAGATGTCCAGGACCTCCACACTGTAAAAAATGACCGTGATTTTAACAGTAAAAGACTGTAAAAATGCTGCGGTGAAAAACTGTCAATTGGTTTACAGAAAGTTTCCGTACTATATACGGTGAATAACTGTAATAGATCTAACGGTACATTTAATGTAATTTTACGGTGAAATACCATTAAATTCACAGTTTTTGGAATTGAAATATAACAATTCATTGTAAAATTTACAGTGAAAAACCGTAAATTGACATTCCCACAATTCCCTGCGTGACACTTCACATTTGATATATTTTTGCTGAAATAACTCTGTTTCTTCTTAGTTTTTCTCATTTTTTTCTAATCAGTTAATGTACATTAGGGTTTTATGTTACATCTAATGTTGTTAAATTAATGTTTATTGCATTTTTAAAATTGCATGCATGTTACCATGATGGCATTTAGTGTGTGTGTGAATGACACTGTGTGCACCTTCTATACGTTAGTGTTGTCCTCCTCAGCTAGTGGAAAATCTGCTTGTGATGAACTTTGATTCATCATGTGACTCTCATCACCACTGTGTTTAGTGACTGTCAGTGTATTATAAAGGTACAAAACAGATATTAGTACTTCATTAGGTTGGTAAATTAACATTATATCAGTTAATGAAATATGTTATTTTACCGTAAATTGAAATCACTTTCAATTCTTTTCCTTGCAGATTTATTTTTATATGCAGATTTATTTTTTATGCAGATTTATTTTTATAGTTATCTTTGATCATATTTACCAAGGGTGCCAATGATTCTGACCACAACTGTGTGTGTATATATATATATATATATATATATATATATATATTTATATATATATATATATATATATATCGCATACTAATCTGCATCATTTATCTTGCTTATTTTGTCATCATTTGCTTTTGCATTTGATTGTCGGGAGGTTCTCACAAAACTTTATTTTCTGCAAGCTTTTTTCAAAGTAAATGTAGGTGTCTTTCCAAAAAAAGGACACCAATAACAAAATGATATAAGAATCCAAATAATTCATATATTTATGCACACCAAAGCACCCATGGAAAAAAAAAGAATACAGAAAAAACTTTTCTGAATTCAGAGTATGTGTTTAATGCAACAGCAAAGAGCTTGTTTACATTTTAGACAAATCAAGTTGCAACACCGAACAGGGCCACATGGGGATGCCACAAAAAAAAAAAAACCCTAAACCAACCACCTTGACTTGACTGCATTTACCTACAGTACACAGATGAATTCAGAATTACTAAACACAGCAACATACATGGTAAATCAAAACATTATGGGATGTTTTCTTTACATTAGCGCTGTTTTGGACTGATTGTTTGAATTAATTCGCTTGCTGGATCATTGGATTGAAAACTTTCCTGAAGTTTAGCAACTTAAAATGATCTGATCGCAAACAGAGAAGCAAAATCTGGTTAAAGGGTTTGAATAGAAATTTCCATCTACCTGGGTTACAGGTGCTTGTGTGTATATATATATATATATATATATATATATATATAATATATATATATATATATATATATATATATATATATATATATATATATATATATATATATATATATATATATATATATATATATATATATATATTGGTAAAGACAATATTCTTCCTTTTGAAGCTGGAATGAGATATAACATACAGGTTTTTAATGGGTTTCAGCCATAAACTTTTTTGTAAACAATATTTACATGTCATGGTATTGTTATAGATCTGTAGATCTTTAATGATGTTAAATATTTCTCATCAGTTATATTTCTTCAGTGTCTCATATCAGATCTGCTTCTGTTCCAGTGCGAAAATAATTTAGTCCAGTAGATCTCCATTTTATTCCAAAAGAAATACACTCATTAGATATATTTTTGGATTTTCATAGCTTTTTGTGAAGTCAGTGCTTAATTAGTTAATGTGCCTAATCCTGTTCAGTTCATTAATTGTGAAGGAGTTTTGCATTCTGTGCTTGCTTGAGACAGGTAATTAACTTAATGTGTGTTTAATGAGCAATAATCAAATCATAGAACAGGTGTAGTTATCATCCCATGGTCATGAGTGTATAATGTTTGTTTTTTATCATCCCTGTTAATGAAGGCTGGAATGTTAATTTTTGGGAGTTTGTGTAGGTTTGTAACTTTTTTACTGAGCTCAGTGTGTAGAAATTGGTGAACTTCAGGCATGATTTCTATGCCATTTTAAAGTCGGCATGAAATGGAAGTTTTGATAGTCTTTTCTTCTCTATTGTGTCGTATATCCGAGTGAAATTGCTTCTCAAACAAGAACAAATGTAGGGCGGTGGATCTCATGTGAGTGACAGGTTGCCCCGCCCTCATCATCAGAGAAGATAAGAGATGTCGCTGCAAGAGGGAGGAGAAGTTATTTTGATTAAAGATCATAAGGCACATTAATTTAATTTTATTTTATTTTAATTTGAAAAAAATGGTTGGCCTGGAGTGTTTCCAGGAGATTCATCCAGCGATTGCTTTATCTGACACATGATATGGACATTTCCTTGAACTCTGATCCTATCTGACAGATCTGATATGACTGAAGAATGATCTCTCCAAAGAATGTCAGTCTGTTGTAAAGAGCAGTGCATTGTGGGCATTAATGTGCGATTAAACATTCACTCCTCACAGGTGTGTAAACGAGAGGTCAATGATCTCCAAGCTGGAGGATTGTAGGTGTAAATCTCACAAGGGTTTTATGGTTATATATGGCTACACTAGTGATGTTATATATATGTTATATACACTGCCTGGCCAAAAAAGGAAAAGTCATTTGAATGAAAATAGGCAAATGGTTATGATTTGATAATTATTACAGTGATTATTATGTTTCTAGCATGTTATATGTTTGGCAACTGTTCTTCTAACCCTAATTGATGGAGTGTGCAGCTTTTTATTTCTTAAACAAACATGTAGGAAGACATATCATGGTCATATTCCACAGCTATATTAATGCCAGCAGTCTAGGTAATGAATAGGTAACACTTTCCTAATATATATATACATACATGTTAACCTGCTTACCCTGATCTCTCGATTCTACATGTCAATTCATTTTACAGGATTCTTTTTCATTTTTAAGAAAACCACACATATGTACTGCAGTGCTAAATATGACTGTAGTGCTAATCTGAACGTAAAGGCTTTAGTATGGTGGACACTGAATACTTCAATGTTTTATTCATCTCATACAGATCTGTAAAAATGGACATGACACAGATTATTTCCGCCTCTATGAGTGATGTTCTTTGTCCAAAACTCACGTGAAAAATGTTTGTGTCTCATGCATAAGCGAGGACTAACAGATGCCGTCTCCTCCTGCACCGTGAAACGCATTTAATTAGCATGTGGGCAGATTCGCTTTCTCTCTTTCCAGTGCACTTTTTCGCTATATTGCCAAACAGCTTGATAGATTCATCGTTTGAGTTAATTGGATGCACAGGCGTACGCACACACACTCACTCACACATTCCCTCCATTTTTGCATATTAATGTGATCTTTATGATTTGCTATTTAAAATGGAAAAAAGAAAACTTCTGTATGCAAAAATGAAAATGTCATTATTTTGATGTTGATCCAGCCCTGTATACAGTATGCTGTTTTTCCCCTGCAGAACACAAAAGGAGAAATTTCAGCTCTTCCAACACAGTTCATAGAAAGCAAACTTCAAAAAGGACAAGAACAACAAAAAACACCATTAAAATACAACAGCCATCCATTTGACTCTGTGCACAATATTCCAAGTCTTTGAAGTCATATGATGCTTTAATTATTTGTGTGAGGAACAGACTTAAATTTTGAAAATCTTTCCCTCCACTAAAGCTTTTAAATTTGCATGTGTTACAATTCAAGACTGCTGCAACAATGCACTGGATTGCATGCTTTGCAACCTAGATTGGTTATTATTGTTAACTAAAACTAAAACCATTAAAAAAAAAATAATTCTTTACATGAAATTAATTAGTAGAGTGTTGTTGTCATGCCATCATTTTACGCAGGACTGCTTCACAAACGAGGGTCAATTCAACACTGGATTTGCACAAAAGATGAACATGACGGCACATGCTAGTGGATGAGTTGAATCAACTCCACAGAAACTACATCAATGTATCCACTAACCATTCAGAAACGTCTAAAAGTTGTAACTTCTTCCTGAGTCTCTCCATCAGTGTCGACTCCAGTTTGAACACCGTTACTGACAATCCTCATTTTGCCTGCGTGAGATTCTCCAGCTTTGTTGTTGTTGAGCTGTTAAAGCTCCGCCCTCTTCTGGAAAGGGGGCGGGAGCAGCAGCTCATTTGCATTTAAAGGGACACACACAAAAACGGCGTGTTTTTGCTCACACCCAAATAGGGGCAAATTTGTCAAGTCATAATAAATGATCTGTAGGGTATTTTGAGCTGAAGCAGGCACAATCTGGGGACACCAGAGACTTATATTACATCTTGTGTAAGTGGAATTATAGGTCACCTTTAAACTTATACTTTCCAAGGCAACATTCCTCATTTTTGTTTATTTTAAGTTGAAGTACTAAAATAACTAAAACTAAAGACATTTAAAAACTAAAATCTAATTCAAAACATAAACAAAAAGTATTAGTATCAATGATACTACACACTGCAAATAACATATTTTAGTGTGTTCAATGCACAAATCATCATATGACTTCAAAGACTTGAATATAGTTACTGTTATTATGTTATAAAGTCACCATGAAATCAAAATTAACAATTCTTTTTTTTAAGGAATATAGCAATATTTAATATAAATGATTTATCCGTGCATATCATAATTTTTTTTGATCTTTAATCAAAATAACTTCCCGTCTCTCTTCCAGTGTCATCTCTTCTCTAAATTCCGAGCTCAGAGCCCTCCTCTCGGACAACGCGCCAAACACCCATAACCTCTACTCTATCTGACTATAAGTGTGAACTTGTGAATTTAGTTTCATGACGACTTTAATGCTGCTTTTATGTTTGTTTTTTTGCCCTTGACAGTCATGGCATGTTTGAAACCACAGGAGGATTAGTAAATAAAGTCAGTGCTTTCATTTTTTGGTGGACTATTTGTTTAAATGTCAGTGTGATCGTGTGTAACAGTGGTTGGCCGTATTATCAGGCGCAGTCAGACATTCTAATCATGCGTCACCCAACAAGGACGGATTTGAGTGCATGTTTTTTGGCCTGTACAGGCCTGCAGGAATGGTTGCATTTGTCACAATGGAAACAGACCAGACAAAGCTCGCCTGCTGTTGTTCTATTCATGCAGTTTATTCTTAGTCTCAATGTCGCATATGAAACTGTAGAAGTGGTCAGGCTCCTCCTCACTGCATTGTTTACTGTGGTATTTGAGCGGCAGGTGTGGCAATAAATGCTTATAAATAGCCTCTCCACACAAAGCCTGGAGTCCAGCGCTGCTCTCACTCCCTGAACATTACCTGATTCATGTATGCTCAAACACGGCTGTGAATAGGGTTGGGGGTAATGCATTACAACAAGTAATTAAATATGTTAAATGACACATATATACTTAATGTATTAAATCCCACGTTATTAAGCAATGTCTTTGATGCTATTCTTCAATGATCCAATGCAACCATACTAATAAGCAAAAATGACTTTAGATAAACATCACATTTGTGTTTGATTTTTTTGTTTTTATTGCTGAAGTAAGGCCCTGTCCCAAATGGCACACTTTATATGCACATACAGTCTTGACTTGCAATGGTCGCCATGTGCGCAAGTCCATTGATTTAAAGTGGCGTTATGTTAATACCTCAATTGTTTAGGGTGACATTTGGGACAGGGCCTAAAAGTGTTGTACTTTCTACACCTGCATCCTATTCTTCTGTAATTTTGAATGGCTGCACAGCTGAAAGGTTTGTTTGAGCTGCGCCCTCTACTGTACAGGAGTCAATTTGCATTTCCTTCAGCCTGACGCTTATTCATTTCACTTCTGGTGTGAAAGGGCCTTTACATTTGCCAAAAACAGAACTTTTTTGCTGTTTTTGTTAAAAATCAAATAAGAAAGCCCAGCCCAGATAAGAAAAAGTACTAAGTAACACAATTAGTTACCTTTTTAGGGAGTAATGCAATATTGTAATGTAATATTGTAACTTTTAAAAGTAACTTTTCCCAACACAGCAACAGCGACATCTGGTCAGCATTGTGCATGTGACACTCGTTAAATGACCTATAACAAGTCAAAGTTCCACCTCTAAATTAGATAAGCTGCATTTAAAGCCGTTGTAAAATGCAGCATTTATGACACATTGCTTGTGAATTTCCTCATTTGTAAGCTGATTTGGAATTAGTGAATTAATGAATTAATGAATGTAAATGTGTTTTTTTTTTATTATTTATATACAATTATAGTATTTATTAATATTTTTAAGTAGCTTACTTTTTTACATTCTTAGTTTATTTTAATTTTAGTTTAAGTTTTAGTATTTTTTGTCATTTCTATTAGGGTTTTTTATATATCTGCGTAGTGTTATTTTTAGTAATTTCAGTACAACGTGTTTTATTTCAGTTAGGTGACAAGACAAAATTTCTAATTGAAGTTTACAGAAAGTTTGAGTTTACTTTTAGTTTTTAGTTTTAATTAAAATAACAACACTGTGACATTTATTAATTCACCAATTTTATGTCACTTGACAGTCTGTGGTTACACATTGATGTACTTGTTTATTTAAATTATTAAAGTTCATAAAGGTAACTACAATGTGAACACTGGTGTGTTTTACCATATTGTGTTTTTTTTAAATTAAATAATATTAAAGCAATAATCCACTCAATGCTGTGCATTAATGATTTTTAACATGGTTAAAAGTGTTTAAAGGGGTCCTTAACTATGATTATGTGGTGTAATGTTGCTGTTTGAGCATAAACAACATCTGCAAAGTTATGACGCTCAAAGTTCAATGCAAAGGGAGATATTTTCTTTTACAGAAATCGCTTTCTTTTAGAGAACTACAACAAATGGCAGTAGGGACTACAACAAACTTCTTCCTGGGTTTGTGACATCACAAAAGCCCAAAATTTACATAAACTCCACCCCCGAGAACACTCCACAAAGGGGGTGAGGTCATGTTGGGCTGCTTTAGAGAAGAGGAAGAGTTGTTGTAGTAGAGTGTTGTTCATTTTACGCCAGACTGCTTCACAAACGAGGGTCAATTCAACGCTGGATTTGCACAAAAGATGAACATGACGGCACATGCTAGTGGATGAGTTGAATCAACTCCACAGCAACTACATAAATTTATCCACTAACCATTCAGAAACGTCTAAAAGTTGTAACTTCTTCCTGAGTCTCTCCATCAGTGTCGACTCCGGTTTGAACAATGTAAGGCTGAACACCGTTACTGACAATCCTCATTTTGGCTGTGTGAGATTCTCCAGCTTTGTTGTTGTTGAGCTGTTAAAGCTCCGCCCTCTTCTGGAAAGGGGGCGGGGAGCAGCAGCTCATTTGCATTTAAAAGGACACACACACAGTGTGTTTTTGCTCACACCCAAATAGGGGCAAATTTGACAAGCTACAATAAATGATCTGTGGGGGATTTTGAGCTGAAACTTCACAGACACAATCTGGAGACACCAGAGACTTATATTACATCTTGTGAAGGGGGCATTATAGGTCTCCTTTAAGGCATTCCACAACACATTTTCCATGTTACAGAGTTTAAATGAGGGTTTCTAGAGGCAAATGTTATGCTTCAGATGTTGATCCTTCAGTTATTTGGAGATGTTTCATTGATGTTTCATGGGATGTTGAGAGCTTTGATTGCATTCTTGTATCTTGAGCACAGTTTAAGACATTATTGAGATCTTATGGATTTGTGGTAACTGCATTGTTTGTAGTCATTTTGAAATCAAGAGCAGACAATGTGATCGTCATCTGACCACTTCTGGATTTAATGGAGATCTGAGCATGAGAGATCTCACTGAGATCTTGATGTATTGTTTCCACAGATCTCTTTTCCCTCAGCTCCTCTATCCCATGTACTATCCCATTGTGTCATTCCAGGTTTTCTGTCTTTTAATCTCACTGTAAGTCTATCTGGATGCTTTGAATTGATCTGTGGTCTTGCTGTCGGTCTATATTTACCACCTTGAGGAGGAGGAGTGAGTGTGTGTGCTGCTGGAGGTCATCCTCACCCGCAGAGACCGTGAGACTGTGAGGCCAGAGGAGAAGCTGAGAGAATTAAAGAAGGTGAGACAGCAGGAAACAATAAGGAGAGTTTAACAGTGTGCCAACGACAGAGGGTGAGACAGGTGAAGGTCGAGGAGGAGGAGAGACGGAGACACGTCGTCCTGCTGATCATCTTAAGGGCCTGTAGAACGTGAGTGGATTTACAACTTCGTGTTTTGCAAAAAAAAAATCTGTTTGCAATTTTCTTTTGCTCTTCAAGAGACTCTGCTGTAGTATGTACTTGAAAAAGTTTATTAGCTTTTAAATCGGTGGTTCTCAATGGGCGTCTGTTCTGAAAAACACTGCAAAGTACTAATGATCAACTATTTTGCTGCGGATACTTTGGATAAAAAAGTCTGCCAAATGCATGAATGTAATGTAATATATTTCATGTTTGACATTTTTCTTTTCTTTTCCTTTTTCTTTTTGTTTCTACAATGATATTATGTTGGATTACCAACTGATGTTCAAAACCTGGATTCTGAAGCAAAACTAGTTATGAGAACCGCTGATATATATGATAACCCATGTTAGATGTCATAGTAAAATGCTGATTAATGCACATTGAGTTGCTTACTATGTTGCTTAAAATAATCTGTTCTTCTCAACCAGTGCATTACGGGTTTATTCTGAAAAATGTTGCAAAATACTAATAATCAAAAATTAAACGACAGTATTTTCCTGCAGTTTCAATTGTCTCTCGGTAATTTGCCTAATAATAATTTGGTATTTGGCCCAGTGTTTCCATGTCTTCAGCTGGTAAATTCATTTCTTAAACTAGTTTTCCTACTCAGTTCTTTTCATCTTCACTATTTTGTTGTTGGTTTTAAAGAATTTTTAATAACAGGAATTTGTGTGAATTTAAATCTATAGCAAACACCCAGAACACCCTAGCAACTGCATAGCAACCACCCAGAACACCATGGCAACAGTAGGCAACCAAACAGAACACCATAGCAACCGCATAGCAACCACCCAGAATACCATAGCAACTAGGCTGATAACCATAGCAACGGCGGAGCAACACCCTAGCAATCACCCAAGTACCCTAGCAACTGCATAGCAACACCCAAGGAACCACCCAGAATACCCTAGCAACTGCAAAGGGCAACACCCTAGCAATCACCCCGAGTACCCTAGCAACCACCCCGAGTACCCTAGCAACCACATAGCAACCACCCCGATTACCCTAGCAACCACATAGCAACACCCTAGCAACCACCCCGAGTACCTTAGCAACCGCATAGCAACACCCTAGCAACCACCCAGAATACCTTAGCATCCACATAGCAACCACTCTGAGTACCCTAGCAACCGCATAGCAACACCTTAGCAACCAACCAGAATACCTTAGTATCCACATGATGACACACTAGCAACCATTCTGAGTACCTCAGCAACTGCATAGCAACACCCTCACAACCACCCCGAGTACCCTAGCAACCACCCTGTGTACCCTAGCAACCACATAGCAACACCCTAGCAACCACTCCGAGTACCTTAGCAACCATATAGCAACCACCCCGATTACCATAGCAACCACATAGCAACACCCTAGCAACCACCCCGTGTACCTTAGCAACCGCATAGCAACACCCTAGCAACCACCCAGAATACCTTAGCATCCACATAGCAACCACTCTGAGTACCCTAGCAACTGCATAGCAACACCCTAGCAACCAACCAGAATACCTTAGTATCCACATGACAACACACTAGCAACCATTCTGAGTATCGCAGCAACTGCATAGCAACACTCTCACAACCACCCCAAGTACCCTAGCAACTGCATAGCAACCACCCTGTGTACCCTAGCAACCACATAGCAACACCCTAGCAATCACCCTAAGTACCTTAGCAACTGAATAGCTAATATCTATTTCTTATCTATATCTATCTATCTATCTGGCTTTCAAAACTAGTAAATTAAAAAAATAAACTATTTCAAACTTCAAGCTTTTAAAACTACTTCAATCTTTCTGGCTAGACTTTTTCAAGCCAACCTAAAGTTTGTCTACAAACTTTTTTTATCTAGTTGCATTTTGTTATTCGCCAGTAGCCTCGTGGGTAGCACCAACATTTAACACAGTTTCGCTTTTTGTGTCCCAAGTTTGAGTCCCGGCTCGTAGACCTTTCCCGATCCTGCCCCCCTCTCTCTCTCCAACTTCGCTTCCTTTCATAATAAAGGATCATCAAAAACTAGATATATGAATAACACAGAGGCAGTTATTTATTTATTTATTTATTTATTTTATTTATTTTGCACTGTGATGTCTTTTTTTATGTAAGTTAAACACTTTTTACTCCCAAATTTGTAGTACTGTAATGCAAAAAAGAAATAACATAAAATGAAATATAAAATAATTGTTTTAACAAACCATTTATCTCTTGACTTAATTGGGTCAGTAAGCGACCATCCGCACCACTCACATTGTGTTCATAAATTGTAGAAACCTAATTAACATTTAGTTGTGTTTCTTTGCATTCCCGTTTCTCAAACAGCTGTGGTTTCGGCATTGTAAACCAAGCGCCTGGGAAATGAAAAATCCTGACGTTTGGAGTTTATGGAGTTATTTCTCATAAGCCCGTTCATCCATCGCCTCCAAAGAGTTTTTCCCCCCACCAGTCTGTTTTCATTATGAGAGACGTTGCCCCATATGCGATCTCTCTCTGGAGGGGCGACGGGTTGCTGTTTGGTTGATGACAGATCAATTTTAATATGCTGCAAAGTGACCTTTTGTACTCTGTGTTCAAACAAAGTCCTGATACGGGCACTGCCAGGATCTGGTTTAAGAGGAAACGTCTGGGACAGGAGCCACTGTCATTCAGAAAGAGCCTTTGCCTCAGATTTAATCTGGTTAAACCTGAGGGGAAACGCATTTCTCCGTCTATGATGGTAACGCAGGTGGTTGTTGCAACTTTCGGGTAAATGAAGCCATCCTTCAAACGCGACCTGATTCTGTTAGGTTGGGCGAGGGGCTGATTTATGACTGCGGGACTCTCATGGGCTGCATTGAGCCTTACAACTAATGAATTATTATTCTCACAATAGCTCACAAAGGGACTTTTACCAGGATTCTGACACAATGGATGTCCCTCCTCTCCTTTCAACTCTTACCTGATGCGGGGATTGGGTTGAAACTCATGAAAACAGGTCACATTTCACCCTAAAAAATGAAAAAATTACCTCTATTTTGCATTTAAAAGATTGTTACATCACTTCATTTTGGTTAGACTTCATTAGACATTCTACTAACTATAAGTGACTTTGCAGCTACATGTCAACTAACTCGCATTAATTTGCAACTACATGTCAACTAGTTCACATTATTCGGGTTAGTAGAGTAACTTACTGCTTTGGCGGATTGAATTTTATATTTTTTTTTCCAATTGTAGTCTTTTAAAAAGGCATCTGCAATAATTAAACAAAATGCAATGTAATGTTGTCAAAAATATCGTTTTTTCGATACATATCAATAACTGGAACACTTCTAATACTTATTTTCCACAGAACAGATACACAATACCAGATGTTCTTTCTAGCTCTCTTCTCTCTAACAGCGAGTCGACACAGAAACCCGTCTTCTCTCACTCACTCATTTCATTTGCTCCGGATGAATATTGTTGGTGTTACAGGGCTTGAATTTCGGCATGGGACTGTGCATATTGTGCATTATTTTAGAAATTTCCACAGATTTTGTGCTCACACCCAAAGTGGGCGCACATAAAGCCACCTCTCAGTACTAAATTGAGTTATTTTTTGCTGCTTAATGCCGGCCTTGGTGAGTATTCACGCAAACACAGTCAGTTATGTTTGAAGTGAACGTAAACTGTTGAGAAAGAAAATGCATGTGTAACAGTATAATGCATCCATGCGTCAGGTCTTAAAGTGACAGCAGCCTAATATACCTGCTGCCAAATTATGAGATAATATTATTAAATATATATATATATATATATATATATATATATATATATATATATATATATATATATATATATATATATATATATATATATATATATATATATATATATATATATATATATATAAATAATATTATTAATATACATTTGCAATATACATTTATGTTAATTTACTTTTTAAATATTATTTATATTTATATTAATTTTTATTTGATATTATTTATATTTTTTATTTCTTGTTTGTATGACAAAAATAAATTTGTGAGTAAAAAACGTGCTTAACTTTCATGAAAATAATGTCATAATGCAAAATAAATAAACAAATAAGTAAATAAATAATGGCCTTTTAGTATCATTGATAATGATATACTATTATAGTTTTTATTTATTTTTTATTAGATTTTATTTTTATATTTTCTCTTTTCATTTTAATTGTAAAGTTTTAGTAATTTTTGGTTGTTTTTATTATTATCATTATTTCTTTATGTTATGTTATGTTTTAATGTCATGTTATGTCTTAGTCATAGTTTTTATTAAGTTTATTTAGTTAATCAATTTAAACTAAACACAAATGTTGAGAAATGAGAAATGTTGCCTTGGCAACTAGCTGAGATTATTATTATTATTTATTTATTTTTATTTATTTTTTTCAGTTAATGTTTATTTTAGTTCAAGTAATGATTATTTTTTTTATTTTTTTTTATGGTTTTAGTTTTTGTTCAGACTTCATTTTTATGCAAAATACTTTGTAACATAGAAAACCTTTTTATTTTGGGGTGAAACTGACATGAGATTAATCTTTTATTGTGTTGGCATTGGCAAGTTCACATGTAGAGTGAATTCTGAAAATTCAAATCATATTTATACAGTACACAATTTTAAGATTTTCGTATTTGACTATAAAAAATCTAAATCCATTTGGATGGTTTTAACATAAACTAATAACTTAATGTGACGTATATTTTACACTATGTCACAGAAGCCCTTCATATTGCTTGTGTACTGTATAAATATGATTTTAGTTTTTCTGTTTTTCTGGAGTGGGGATGGAAATGGGCCGTGACGTCCCATGTACTGTCACTGGGCCGTGTCTCGTGTTGTGGATATGACAGATCGCTATCTGTGCAACGGACTAGTGTGATTCTTTCTCTAAGTGCTTCTGTCCTTTTGACAGCTGTGTCGTTCTGCTCTGATGCAGGTGCTGCTGAGAGCTTTGCCATGGCAACCAAAATAGTAACACAGCGTTGCCAGGAAGAGCAGATGGACCAGATGTCTCACAGCATGGAGATGTCCTCCCTGATCAAGAAGAGAAAGTTCAAATCCAGGTAGAGCCACACTGACCCTCAAAGCACGCCATGAACATTCCACCACGTCACGCCACTGGATGCCACTCCATTCACACGCTTCCCAACTTTAGGAAACAAGTGTAAATCACCAGCTGAATTACCAGTATTAATTAGTGAATATCATTGACACTCACTCAGTCTGGTGTCCTTTCAGAGAGCAGCTGTGCAAACATATGAGGTCTTATCGGCTCCAGTTCAGCTCTTCTAATGGGACGGCTGTCTTGAAATGAAGAGTTCGGCAAAACATGAACATGTTTTCATCATTTACTCATATTTACTTAGATGAAACACGAAATATTTATATCTTTTTAAAATAATACATAAAAAGATAATAAGCTAAATGTGTGAGCTGTTTTTTTTTTTTCCCATACAGTACAAGTGCATTTAAGAAAATATTTAGGCCTAAATTTAAGATTTTCGTATTTGACTATAAAAAATCTAAATCCATTTGGATGGTTTTAACATAAACTAATAACTTAATGTGACGTATATTTTACACTGAAAAAAAAAAAAGTTAAAAAACAAACGGATAATGTTCTAGCAGACAATTACAAGGACATTATCCAGTATTTTTACAGACATTTCCGTTAACCCTAAAACACAATGCAATGAAGTTTAAAATTAAAAGTACAGGTAAAACACTATATAAATATGGAAAATACCTTTTAACTGAATCAATTTAATTGCTTTTGAAATGAACAGATTTATGCTGATAGGAAACTATCATATGGCTTCAAAAGGCTTGTGATATGGTGCACTGTATGGTGTTTTTGGAGCTAGATTGTTTGGGTGCATGGAAAATAAAAGCTCACAGAAGTAAGAAAATAATATGGCGATGTAGTGACATCAGGTCCTCAAATGTTTGGGTCACCTGCTGCTTTAATTAATAACAATGACTCATTACTGTGCCACATGTTTGGGATCATGTGTGCGATTGTCTGTGGAGATTACATGACAATTACTGATGGGGAAGGCAACTGTGCTTCACCCTGACATGTGCTGGAGTTATTCTGAGCTCACTGAGGCATCGCAGCCATGGCAAACTCCCAGGTGTACACTACTGTTGTTGAAGGCCAGATTTATAACAATAGACACAAGCTCTTTTCCAAAACCCCCTGGGGTGAAACCCGTCGAGGGCATGTAGGTTGCATTTGTTTGTACCTTGCACTATAATTTGCTGTGTTAAAAATGCACGTTAATACAGTATAAGAGAACTAAATTTTATTCATGCACTTTTTTTTTTATTTTGATTTGGGGGTTTCTTTTGTGGCAAATACAATACCTAAATGCATTGCAACATACAGTAAAATAATGTGTATTAGGGTATCTTTGCAACATAACTTTTAAAATCAATTGTGAGATAAGTACATATTTGGATGCGTCACAAGGCTGTTATCTGATAAAAAGTTTTGTTTACAGTTCACACAATAGTATAATAATGTTGCCCAAAGCTTGTTTCAGTTACTTTAACTTCTCTTCTGGCTTATTTGACAGTCAAAGTGTACCGCAGCAGTGTTTGTGTGCTAAATTAATCGCACGCATTGGCTATTCTTCACTGAAGCTCATATTTCACAATTACTTGATATAACTTCCTTCTTTTGTTGGCCTGTCAGGGAGCCCTTTAGATACAGATGAACTTCTGCTTTTGTCATTGTGTCAATAACATGTGTTCCTCTGGTCGTTTAATAATGCAGCTGAATCTGAGAGTCACTGTCTAAATAGACACTGATCCACTTTCCATTGTGCCCCATTGGATTGACTGACTGACTGCCTTGAATCCTGTTGGAATAATAAGTTTTACGAGATGAAGGTGTTGTAAATACCACTGAGAAACGCTGTATTTTCTTTGAGCTCCAGCTGTCTGTGTTGAAGCATGTTAATTAAAGAATCAAAGGCAAATATCATATTTTGTTGTGATTTATGCATATTGAATTAATGAAGTGTAGCTATAAAACTTGAGAGAAAATATACCACTTACTTATCCAGAGAAATATGAAATAAGACATGAAATTTGCCAAACGGGTTCACTTTATTTTGACAGTGATATCCTCTTGAAACAAAAATCACTAAAATAAAGCATAAATGTTCTGGTAGATCAAGCAAAAAAAAAAAAGATAAGAAAAAAAGCCCTAAGCAAAATGTGATTTGGTAAAAATTCTTGAAAATAACAAATTTATTGGCCATTAAAAATATCACTGCACTTTTCTGACTATAACAGAGTAAAAAAAAAAAAATTTAAAACTATTTCTGTGCAAAAATATTACTGCATTACTCATTAGTAAAGTAGGTTTAATTTTTTGTTTATTTTAATTATTTACCTTTTATTAGTAGAACATGTGTTTTCAGCAGTAGTATACAGTAAAAACAGTAATATTGTCAAATAATATTACAATTCAAAATAAGTGTTTTCTATTGTAATAAATTGAATTATTAACTTAACAAATGAGAAATATGCCAAAAGTTTGAAATAAGTTTTTTTTTATGTTTATTATACTCACAAAGGGTGCATTTCTTTAATGAAAAATACAGTAAAAAACACAATATTGTGAAATATTATTACAATTTAAAATAACTATTTTCTATTTAAACATATTTTAAAATGTAATTTATTCCTGTGATGGCACAGGTGAATTTTCAGCATCATTACTCCAGTCTTCAGTGTCCTTCAGAAATCATTTTAACATGCTGATTTGCTGCTCAAGAAACACTTTTTATTATTATTGTCACTTTTGATCAATTTAATGCTTCTTTGCTGAATAAACGTATAAAAAAAACCTTACTGAGTAACGTTTAAATGTACAAACACATGCATAAAATGTGAAACTGCTATATAAAAGTCTAATTCTAAAGGACGTGGACTGGTTCACAGAAAACACCTGCTCCAGGCAAACAAAGTGAAAATCACCTTTAAACTGGCAGCGGTCTGAGCCGATGCACATGTGAATCAGCAGGTTACTCGACCTTCGGTTCAATGTAGATCTCATTTTGTCTTATAATCAGAGAGCTGTCTGTCTCTATCATCTGAAAATGGAGCATGCAGTGGACAGCGAATCCAGGCCGTTAAGCGGGGGGGCTGATCTGAATTGATACAAAGGCTCCTGTGGGCGCTGATCCCCACTAAACCCTCGCAGGTGGCTGTGGAGAGTTACAAGCCTCTGAGAGATCAACAGCAGATGTAGATGTGCAATACTAGATGAAGCACGGCTGGCATTCACACCTTTATGGATTTACATTTGAATATAAATGTGAAAATATAGAAAGTAATATTAATGACACTGGATAACAGTGTTGAGAAACAGGGCTTGAATTGCCAGAGCTCAGCCCAGGTGAGGAAAAGTAACGCAAAAGTAATGTAACACAATTAGTTACATTTTTAGGGAGTAATGCAATATTGTAATGCATTACTTTTAAAAGTAACTTTCTCCAACACTGCAGGTCTTTGTAAGGTTTTAAATTTTGTTTCTAACAGATGCAGAGCTTTCCATGTGACTGACAGAATGCACATGAGTGCAAACGGCTTTCTGTCAGAAACTGTTTCACTCCATCTGTCTCTTGCTTTTCGCTCCTCACCATCTCATGGTCTCAGTGATGCAGCTTTAAATGCATTATGGCAGCTAAGTAGCTCAATTCTAAGAGTATGTCACATATAATTCACTCATATGTGGATTGCATGAAATGAAAAACAGCACATGAAATATACTGTATCTAAAGGAAACATTTGTTGAAGTGTGAAGGATTGTTTCATCAGTTCCTTACAACAGACATTTAACATTAAGGCTGTACATATAACCTCTCAAATCATTTAAATATATAATTCTATATCTATCTATCTATCTATCTATCTATCTATCTATCTATCTATCTCATTTCATTTTTGGTGTGAAATATGACATGAACACATATCAAAATATTATATACTTTTAGCCTTTTAATTATCTAATTTATAGTCATAATGTAGAAAAGATGAAAAATTAAATAAAAAATAAATATATAAATAATACAAAAATATAGAAAATAAAAAATGCATGAACATTTTGTTTTAATTTTGTGACCTGGACATGTTCTTGATAATATCAAAATATGATCTAAAATATTTTCAGAATTTGTATTTATTTATTTAAAATTAAAATATGTTTAATACAGAATTAAAACACAGTAAAATGGTAGGGGGAAAAATAATGTTTTCCACAATGTTTTTTTTTTTTTCAAATATATTATGAATATTCAATATTTCACATACCCATAATGCAATTGTGGATGCCCATCAGAACAACTTCAATCATGCCCATGACATCTTTTATTCTTTCTCTTGTGTTTGTACAGTGATGAAAAGGCCTCCTTCAGTGAATTCTATCCCATCATTCCTGGTGACGTCATGTCTGTCAAGGAGATCCTGACCGAGCCCAAGTTCCCTCGACACAGGACATGGTACAGTGAGAGCTGAAACACACACACACACACACAGTATGTGGCTTTAGCAGGATATTTTAGGTCACCTTTCAGTAACATGCTGACATAATGACATTATCATTTTAGAGCTTTGCTTTTTTGTGAGGGTCACAGCTGTCCTTCTGAAAATGTGAAAGGTTTAAAAATAATATGATGGAGTCACAGATGCTGGCAGGACACAGCAGGTCAAGACATGATGTACATGTCAAACCGTTTTTATCTGCGGAGCCGTGGTCTTTCCTCCTAACAAATTCTCTCAAACTTTCAGTAGGCGATTTACATAAAAAATAAAAAATAGGACACATGCAGAAACATCTAGCAAGAAAGAACATGCAGGAAAAGAGCAGCAGCAAACACTTTGGAAAGAGGGAAAACTTTTCCCAAGTTCAATCTTTAGGGAGAATACAACTGGATACTGACTAAAACTAAGCCTGAAACGCCTACGGCTGGGAATTATATTTCAAAAATGTCAAAAAAAAAAAAAAAAAAAAAGCTGATGTACTGGAATATACAGTAAGAATATAATGTAGAATATACATTCTACATTAAGTTTTATTTTGTCATATTTACCATATTTTCACAACATTTAAGCACAAAACATATGACCATCCATCCATCTATCTATCTATCTATCTATCTATCTATCTATCTATCTATCTATCTATCTATCTATCTATCTATCTATCTATCTATCTATCTATCTATCTATCTATCTATCTATCTATCTATCTATCTGTCATTCTATCTATCTGTCTGTCTATCTATCTGTCTGTCTGTCATTCTATCTATCTATCTATCTATCTATCATCTATCTGTCTGTCTGTCATTCTATCTATCTATCTATCTATCATCTATCTATCTGTCATTTTATCTATCTATCTGTCTGTCTGTCATTCTATCTATCTATCTATCATCTATCTATCTGTCATTTTATCTATCTATCTGTCTGTCTGTCATTCTATATCTATCTATCTATCTATCTATCTATCTATCTATCTATCTATCTATCTATCTATCTATCTATCTATCTATCTATCTATCTATCTATCTATCTATCTATCTATCTATCTATCATCTATCTATCTGTCATTCTATCTATCTATCTGTCTGTCTGTCATTCTATCTATCTATCTATCTGTCTGTCATTCTATCTATCTATCTATCTATCTATCTATCTATCTATCTATCTATCTATCTATCTATCTATCTATCATCTATCTATCTGTCATTCTATCTATCTATCTATCTGTCTGTCATTCTATCAATATATCTATCTGTCTGTCATTCTATCTATCTATCTGTCTGTCTGTCATTCTATCTATCTATCTATCTATCTGTCTATCATCTATCTATCAATCATCTATCTATGTATCTGTCTATCTATCTATCTATCAATCATCTATCTATCTATCTATCTATCTATCTATCTATCTATCTATCTATCTATCTATCTATCTATCCATCTATCCACCCATCTATCTATTAATAGTTTCATCCATCCATCCATCCATCCATCCATCCATCCATCCATCCATCCATCCATCCATCCATCCATATTTTAATAGTTCTATCTATCTATCTATCTATCTATCTATCTATCTATCTATCTATCTATCTATCTATCTATCTATCTATCTATCTATCTATGTCTGTCCTTCTTTCACATTTGCTTGTGCAGTGAAATATGAACTGGTCATGATCTTGAGATGTTTTGTGAGTTTCACTCATGTTTTTCACTCAAACTAAAGCACCTCTCTCATTTTTCCTTTGAGTCTTCTGTTTTTCTCTTACTTTCTGTGCTGTCGTTTCTCCCCTGCTTAGCATTATAAGAAGGGCACATCCCCTGTATTCACCTCTCACACTTAACAGGTTTACCTGCAATTCACAGCGAGCCGGCAGCCACTTTAGTTTTGAGGCTGGTAATCCTGTTCAGAGGGAGACATTAACACGGTCATGCCTCCTCCGCCAGAGGGTTGCGGCTGGAGGAAGAGCCTGGGAAAAAGGGTTTGAGTTATAGGATAAAAAGGTCACTTCGGTAAATCAAGCTTCAAACGCAGCATGGATGATTTATGGATGAGTGATAAAGCCCATCAGGACTGGATTTGGCCTCTCGCACATGGTTCGAATGAAGGTCAGGCAGGAGAGTCACTGTAGTTTTGTGTTTAAGTGAAGGTGAGATGAGAGAGAAGAGTAAGATCAAGTGGATATGTGTTCATCTCATAATCTCTGTTGCTTATATGAAGTAGTGTCACGCTCTGTCTGTCTATGGCTTTAACTTTCTGCTGTATCTCATATTCACACATACACGCAGCAGCTAAATACGGTTGTCAGTCCTCGTCTGAGTGTTTAATCCTGTTCCTGCTGTTTGGCAGCATGACACCAGACAGGTTCGGCTGTTGGCATCCGTTTTTGTTATTTACAGCCACGAGCCACCGAACATTGCAGTGTTTTCTGATATGTAAACGCTCTCTGGATGAGACTGAAGGTCAGTTCAGACTGACGCTCTCAGTGCTGAGATGAAGGAAGACCAGGATCTAATCAAACTGAATCCTTTATCACCTTGTCCGAAGGATGAAAGTTACAATCTTCATGCCATGTCACGGCTCTGGGACCAATGCCCTCTGATGTTGCTTCTGCACAGACAGAAAACAAGTCTGGAAAAGCAGCTAGTCTGAAGGCATCAACACATCCAGTGATTGAACTATAGAAGTGTAGCTTGAAAAATCTTGTATAAATAAATAAATATAATAATGTAATTATTAATAATAGTATTAATTAATTAATACATGTATTCATTTATTAATAAATAAATATAATATAATTAATAATTATTATTATTTATTTATTTATTCATTCATATATATATATATATATATATATATATATATATATATATATATATATAATCAAATGTGTAACTTTCAGACTATATAAGACAATATTTTCTCTTGTTTTCTCTTATTGTATCCCTTATTTTAGTTGTAACTTGTATTTATTAATTAATATTTATTAATTTATTATTGTATTACATTTATATCTTATATTATTATAAAGATGCTTATTTTCAGACAGTTATTTTCATCTTATTTTTGTTGTGATCTTAACATAACAACAAATCAAGACTATAAAAATAAATGTATAACTTTAGAATATATATATTTAATTCCATAATATTTACAGTTTTAACTATCATCCTCAAGTTGTAGTACTTTTTTCTCATAATTAATTTAGTATTTTTTGTACTACTATTTTTATTTCAGTTAGTTGCCAAGCCAATATTTCTAATTTTAATTTTCAAGTTTAAGTTTTTCATCTGTCATTAATATTTGATTGAAGCTTTATTTTAATTACTGAAAATAATTTAATAGCTTTAGTTTTGGTTAACAATAACAACACTGATATACAGAGAGATTCAGAAGTCAGAGACCTCTATTGAAAATGCTTCTATTCTTCATTCTTTCATAATTTAATACCTATGTTTTAATGCATTTTAAGAAATACTTTTAATTTTATCAAATTATCAGTTTATGTGCATCTCCTTTGCTTTAATGCCAACAATAACTGGAGTTATGAACAATTGTTCAGTTGCTAAACAGAAATAACAAAAGAGCGAAAATGAGAGACATTCGTTGTCTGGGACTTTTTCTTAAAGTCCCTGTAAAGTCAATTCTGAGAATTCTTTCTAAACACTTTATAAATGTTAGAAATGTATTGCTGAAACACATAACAAAATCTGTGAATTGAGTAATGCTTAATTGTGAAGTTAGAGCGTTAAACAGTTTTTCACCAAGTCTCTGCTCAGGATTTTTTGGGTGGAGCTATAACGGGGGTCTAATGACGCACATCGTCCCCCGAGCATAGCCCCGCCCCTAAACACTATAAAGTTTAAATGACCTTCGTCACGCAAATGCATATTACATGGTTGTTATAATATACAATATGCTTGGTCTCCTTATTTAAATTTCCTAAAACGATGATATGAACGATTCTAAAGTGATCGTTCTACACTGGATAATTTTACAAAATTATCAGACAGCTGGGATTCAGCTGGGATTCACTGATAATCCGCTGTTTTTGGTGAATGTGACTGAACAGACACCCCCCGCCCGCCCGCCTCGGCCTTCTTACCGTCCCGACGATGACCGATGATATATGGAGCCGGACAGAGTCTCTCCCGTCCCGGCCTTCATCCATCCTCTTCATCCACCGTCATTTGACGACTCGACAACAGACCGGCAGTACGTGCCCAATGAGTGTAAGTTGTCGTGTGTGCTTATGTTATAATTAGTAGGTAGTCCACAGTAACTCTAACGTGATTTTTTTGTTTATATGCATCAGTATGTTTGACTCATTAGACTCAAGTAAGTTGAGACTGCAGCTCTCGCGAGTGGGTGTGGTTTCAGCGCAGACAGCGGACACGCCCCCAGCGTTTGAGAGCAGAGAGCGCTGCCTAGTTTTTCGAGATTTTGATAACTTATTTAATTTACTTGCAGATTTTTTTAATCATTCAAATTTGGCTGGGTGGTTAATAACACATTTTTCTGTGGTGTGACAAACTCAGAACACATACTTTAAAATGACTTTACAGGGACTTTAAGTTTCCTCTCTCCATCTAAATCTGAATTAATCCTTTATACATTCATGTGTAAATAAGTTGGACCATTATGCCGTTTTTCACATCAGATGTCTCTTTTAGACTCTCTCTAAGTGCATTCATTTGAGTCCAGCTCATCAGTCTGGCGGCGGCGCTGCACTAAAGCAATCCAAAGCAAAACAGCAAAGTGTCAAAGCGAAGAATGGCAACTTCTAATTGCACTCAGGCATTTTAAATCACCTGATATCGACCCTGAGGATAACTGGCATTTTTATTTGTCTCTTTGCTCGTTCATCTGCCATCTGGATTCATAGCATGATGCTAGGCCAGCGTTTCTGCTGACCTCCTCTAAAGCGCTGACATGACAACCAGTTAAATGTCATGAGCGTTGTGCGCCTCTTCAAATGAATTCTGACTTCAGTGAAAGTTCACGCCATTCAAATCATCCTTAGGTGCTTTGAAACCTTTCATTAAAAAGTTTTAATAGTGCTTTTGACAAAACGGTTTAAAATGATGTTCACTCCAGAGTTATTATAGCTAACTAAAACCATAAAATAAATTTTCGTTACTCCAAATAATAACTGAAATAAATAAGTTGAAAAACTTAAATGGGGCTTTACATGTAAGAATTAATCTTATTAAGGTGTGAACAGCTTGTAACGGAATTTAAAAAACAAGACTTTCCCTGAGGTTATCTATGAAGTGCAGAGTGTTTTTTATGTGAAAATCAAAAGGATGTGATGTTTATGCACGCTCCCGAGAGCCTCTTTTCCATTCTGTGCAAGCGGCAACCTCCCCCGGTTTCTCTTAAAGCCAATACGTAAACTGCAATTCATCAACTGGCCGCTAGGGACAGGTTCCAAAAGAGAGCAGAATCTCATTGAGTCCCATGTTAAAATGCCCAACTTTACAGCAGGAAAAAAAAACATGTTTACAGCTGGTACAAATTGTGGTTTTGCTCTATACAGCTAATTTTGCACTTCATGACAACTGTGAGGGGGGTGAATTTTTTTATATTGGATATTATAACTAAAATTGCTGCATTTTGAAAAATTATACTTTGGATGCCGGCTCATTTTTTTGTGAGATATATACGATCATATACAGTTTTACAACATAAACGCTGCTCAGATTGCATAATTTCTTGAAGAACGATGATGGAGAGCAGATCATTCAGAAGAAATGTGATGCAAACAATGGATAATATATCAATATTTCATGAATTTAACACTTTTATAGACAAAAGTACTATTTTTTGATTTTCAACGGACACTCATGGACATTTTACCCGAGTGCGATGGATTCATCTCGCGATCGCTATTTCATTATAAAAGTATGAAGTCCAGTTTTGATTTTGCGTGTTGTCATTTGCACATCCGACACAAATTACAATTACTCGTGCTGGAGCATCTATATCTATATTTAGTACATGTAATGCAAATTTTACCCCCGGAATGCGATTTTTACCGTGGGACCCCCCTGAAATGTGATTGGGCTAGTTTTGGGCTAGTTTTGATGAGCAATTGGGCCGGTTTTGTTGTGAAAACCTGGCAACCCTGGTCAGCAGCCTCATTTTGCTTCAAAAATGCTCTTCAGAAATCTACGGGTGACGTCACGGACACTACGTCCATATTTTTTTACATGAAACGAATGCTTACAATGTTCAGGATAATGCTGAAAGAGCCATTCTGTACTGTAATGTCAACTGTGTCATGCAAAGAAGGTATTTCCAACTTCTTTTTAACCCTAAGCGAAAATCAAAAATGAGGATAATCGTGGCTAGGGATGAAGCGATTACCGGTTTGACAATAAATCATCTATATCGTAAAACAGACTCCGTAGATTGACAGTAAACCCTTAGAACTTTCTAATGATATAACTTGTTATCTTTATTAATATTTTAGATCTTAGTATCTAAGATCTTTAGTATCTAAGATAGATAGATAGCTCCTTTGCCTGCTAACATGATCACGTTGTGCTAGGTGGGCGTGGTTTCAGCAACCAGGCACCTCAGTTCCAACCACGTCCCGCCTCTTTGCCCATTTTCAGTTATCCGGGAGTGATGTGTGGTGACACACTGCTAAGATGGCAGCGGCAGTGTTGCTAAGTCCACGCTTTTCCCGTGGAATTGGACTACACTGTTGCCGCCGGTTGTTTTTCATGTCCGCAGGTTGAATCGACCCAAAAAATATGCAATATTTAGTCCCTGGAATGTGAATTTAACCCCTGGAACGCAATTGTTACTGTGGGACCTCGTGTCAAGGTATTTCCAACTTCTATTTAATTCAAAAATGAACTTCGCTGTGAGTATATCGTGGCTAGGGATGAAACGATTACCGGTTTGACGATAAATCATGATAAAATCCCCCACGGTTAGTATTAATTATCACTTCATATTTTAATGATTATTAAAACCGTATTCAGTTACCATGATTTGAACAACTCGCAATAAATAAATAAATACTGGCCAGCATTAAAGGCTCGCTGAAGTGTGTTGGAACGAGCAGCATTATTCAACGTGTTGACGTAATTTAAACTGAAACAGGAAGACAAAGGGGATATATCGAACAGCCGGGCCCCTTTTTAAAATAGCCATTAGCGTTTCGTTTATATCACAGCTTAAACTCAGTAAAACCTCTGTTTCATTTTAATATCTAACTGTTTCTCCTCATAATCTCCTCTATATCTCTTTAAAATATCATTCTGTGCAGAATTTAAATGGGTCCGATACCTTTCTTGGTCTGAGCCGACTCGCAGATATGATCCGCTCTGTGCTCTCTGCGGTTCATGTTATACTAACGCGAAAACAGACTTGATTCACATCAATAGAAAGCATATTTACACTGCCTGAATCATTCCCTATTCTCTATATAGTGCACTATGTGCATTTCACCATGTAGAAACTAGTAAATGTGTGAACAAGTGACCGATTTCAGACGCAGCTTCAGCGTTTGTTGATAGTGTAGGAGGGGGCGGGACTTCAGATTATAGAGAGCATTTGATTGGACAGAAGATTTGATGAGAAACTGAAGTGGTATGTGATGTCATTAAAATCCATGATTCATTTTAGCGGAAGTGAGAGACTGTAAGTTTTGAATGCTTATACCACCTAAATGCGAGTTTTGTCATTGTTTTAGAGCACACCAGCTTATTCATAGCATTATGGCTAACATATTCATACCAAAAGCTAAAAAACTTAAATTTTGATTTCAGGGGGACTTTAAAGGTACAATATGTAATAATTTTGGCTGCTAAAGGTCGCTAGAAGCCTATTCAAAACAAAAGCGTAGCTTGATAATGCCAAGTTTTAGAGAGGAATCTTGGGACATGTGGTCTCCACCTCAAGGGACGGTGCAAAAGAATAGGGATAGGACTCAGGAAGAAATCATGTTCATGGATGCGATTATTAACGTTACTGTAGTATGAATTAGAGCAGGAGCGAGTGTTGTGGAGCTGAACGAGGCCGCTGGAGTGATTGCACAACACACGCCTCACAAGCAGCGTGACTTTTATTATGACACAGTCGCTGGCGCTGCTACCACTATTCCAGTCATGAGTATGAGGTAACGCAGCTCTGTTTATCATATTAGATACATTTGAGTGTGTTGAAAATAATGTTATAACTTACTCTGTGCGTTCGCTCTGCAGCTGCTGTGAGACACTGTTACACACTGCAGTAAGATAGATCGATTTTTGAATATCATATTAAATGCTGGATGGCTTGTGTTGATAAATGACATGCAATTAATTTTAAAACGTATTGTATCATGGAGAAAATTCTGTATTACTGTTAAAAAGATAATCTGCATCTGATTATGCTATGTTAACTACTTTACAAAATAGTGTTTTTCTCTGAGGCATGGTAAAGCATGGTACTCGCAAAAAATCAAGAAAATTAGATTTAAACAATAAGACTAAACGTGTTATATAACAACAACAGTTCGTTTTCTGTCTATAAATATCAAAATAAATATCATAAATATCTTGTACCCTTGTCTATTAAAACGTTTAATATTTTAAAGCGTCTTTGGTGTTTCCATGGTTTCTACAAAATAAAACCAAAAACCGAGGGTAACGCGTCCCGGAGCCTTAAAATTGCAATTTTCTCACGATTTACAAATAGTTGCAAACATTTGGGATATTGTAAGTTCTCAAGTGAACAAAATATATAACACTGGCCTAGTGGTTTTTGGATATTTTACTGCAAAAATATTACATATTGCAAAGTTTTAAGCAATAGTCTCGCGCAGGCGCACACAGAGTAGTTTCGTTTTGTGTGAGAAGATGGCGGAAAGCTGTGAGGTAAAGCTAAGAGAAATTATACAAATGGATATGAATTATATGAATGTACCTCTGAAGGTTCTGAATTTCTTCTGAAAAGTTTCGATGACATTTTGTTTTCATCTTCGCTCCATGTAATGCCTATAAAGTAGCGTTTATAATCGAAGTGCTTCTTTGTTTACGGAGGTTACCGGGAAACGGTTATATTTCTGCGGTTCTATAAGCGCCACCCAGTGTCAGAGAGTGGAATTACAGATACAGAGAGTTACATTTACATTCAGCCTGTGTGCAGTTTTCGTCTGGCCAAAAACAACAAAAAAACGCACATAATTCGCACGAACCACTATCAATATTAACCGGATCATGAAAAACAAACTTTAAACTATTTGGATAAAGCATCTAGAATTATTTATGGAACAGATAAAATACCTATTATCATTTACCCTCTTCTTCTTTAACTAAAATTAAAATGAAAACAAAAAATAGAAAAAAAAAAAAAAAAAAACTAATTAAAAATATTTAAAAAAAAAAACTATAATAGTATCTCAATGATGTTAAAATACCACTAGTTCACTCATATCAATGGCCTTGAAAAGCTGTTTTGTTCTACATAAGCGTCTACAAACTAAGATAATTTCTGACCTCAGGGAGGCCCTGAGAGAGACCATGTCCAGCGATGAGCTGCATGAGAGGGACCAGTGGACGCGGTTCGGCAACGAGGCTGAGAAACTGGAGATCGGGGTGATCAGAAACCAGCATGTCGTCCGTGAACGGGTGGATCGATTTGCGCTGCGCCGGGAGGTGAGTGATCGACACACCAAAGACTCATACACTGAGAGAAGAGTGTTAAAAATACAACAATCAGAGCGCTCCTCACCTCTCAAGACACCTGAATTCTTTCAAAATCTAGTTTTAAAGGAATAATTTATCCCAGAATGAAATGTCTGGCTTCTTTTACTCACCCTCATGCTGCTTCAAACCCCTGCAAGTATATTTTTCCAGAATAACCTGATCACACAGTATATTGAAAGAATATGGGTATGGAACAAAAAACAATATAAAAGCATTATAAATTAGTCCATACGTCCTGTGTGTTATATTTTAAAGCTTTTTATGATAGCTTTGTGTGAGAAATGTAACAGGATTATTATATTTTATGGTTTAAAAAAAAATTAACAATACTCAAAATAACTGTAATAAAATACAATATGAAAAAATATTTAATCTAGTTGCTATGGCAAAATTTCTTATTTTAATTGAGTTTAACTTGATGTAAAATTCAAATGAGTTAAAAGTTAAAAAAATATATAGACATGTTTAAAAAATAAAGCTACTAAAAATGACAAAGTTATTAAAACTAATTAAATATTAATATTAAAATATTAATTAATTTTATAAGTTAAAAACTAAAAAAAATATTAATATCAAAAATTATTTAAAAAAATTAGAAAATATGAAAATAAAAACTGATTCAAAATATTGATAAAAACTAAAATACTAAAATAACACTGAAATGTAAGTCATTTTTATGCTTTGGAAAGACATCTGAGAGTTGTTTGTTATTCTTCATTCTTCATTTTTACACGCAGGCCGAGAGAAAAGCTTCAGTGCACATGAAGTTTCTCGAGGATTTGAGCATGAAGGCTCCTGACTTCCCCGTCCCGCTGCGACCGCATACGGTGTGGGCCGGCATGGATGTCAAACTCTCCTGTACGGTTCAGGGATGCCCGATTCCCAGCATCACATGGTGAGAGTCTCGACATGTATCTCGAAAACAAAAGAGCCTAAATCTCCAAAGAGAGACGTCCATCATAACAGAGTGTGAATTTTGTCGACAGGTATAAGGATGATGTTCCTCTCCGAGGACCTCTGCCGTGGAACTACAAGCTGATCCTGAAGTTCGGCCTCAACGTTCTAGAGATCAGGAGGTGAGCTTCAAAACCTGAATATGTCATTCCTTTATTAAACATACTTAAATCTATGTTATTTCAGTATCATTAAAGGTTTAGTTCACTTCAGAATTAAAATTTCCTGATAATTTACTCACCCCCATGTCATCCAAGATGTTTATGTCTTTCTTCAGTTAAAAAGAAAGTTTGTTTTATTTTTTCCGTTAATTTAGTGCATCATCCGGGTATTTAAAGTGTACTTTTTCTTTTTGGAATTTTCAGTGTAAACACACTACTTGCACTATTTATACTTAAAAACGTCATAGAAAAGTGCATATGTGCGCAAATTGGGATGCACCTATATACTTTTTAACCACAAATGCTGATCTTGCACTAGTCTGTGATGTGCCACGCATTGCGTAATCATGTTGGAAAGGTCATGTGTGACGTAGGTGAAAGTACCATCTCATTTTCTCCTCCAACTTCAAAATCATCCGACATTGTTGTTTTACCTTTTTTTGTAAAGGCCGTTTGACTTAGTCTTGCTTTGTAAACACTTGCTCAGTACTTCCACCTATGTCACGCATGACCTTTCCAATGTGATTACATAATGCATGGCACATCTCAGAGCAGTGCAAGATGAGCATATGTGGTTAAAAAGTATATCAATTTTTATTTTCATTTAGAAAATGGCAGATCGTTTCTCTAGATAAGACTCTTATTCCTCGTCTGGGATCATGTAGAGCTCTTTGAAGCTGCACTGAAACTGACATTTGGACCTTCAACCTGTTGGTAACTGTTGAAGTCCACTATATGGAGAAAAATCCTGGAATGTTTTCCTCAAAAACATTAATTTATTTTCGACTGAAGAAAGACATAAACTGCATGGATGACATGGGGGTGAGTAAATTATCAGGAAATTTTAATTCTGAAGTAAACTACTTAACTACTTAAACTACTTAATTTTTATTTTTATATTAAATTAATTTTTATGTTTTATTATTCCATTTTTATTTTAGTTGAAAGTTTTTAGTAATGTTGTTTTTTTTTGTCATTTTTTATTAGTTTTTTAGTGCTGTCAAATCGATTAATCACGATTAATCACATCTAACATAAAAGCAATCTAATTTTAATATAGTTTTTTAATATTTTAATTCAGATTAAACTAAACGAAAACTAAAAAGTTGAAATAAAATAAGTACGTTTTTTAAAGTCCATATATTACTTTTTTTGAATTTGATTTGTTATGTTGAGATCACAACAAAAATAAGAAAAAACGAGAGAAAATAAAAGTTATATTATCTGAAAGATAAACATTTTTATATTAATATAACATATAAATATATTACTAAAATAAATTTATAAAAAAAAAAAAAATACCAGAAAACAAGAGAAAATAATTCTATTACCTGGAAGATACACATCTTTATAATATTATAAGATATAAATACAAACACATACATACAAGCTTTCTCATAGATTACTTTATTTCAAATTATAACAATGTTTTTTAATGGTTTAAGTGTTGGTTAACCAAAATAACCCTGAATAATACATTTTATTTCTTCCTTGAAACACAGAGTAAATGTCCATGTGTGAATGTTCCATTCAGTTAAAAGTGGATGCTCAATAAACGGCTGACCATTTTTTAATTAACTGAAAAACACTCACAGTAAAAGTTGTCTGCTGTCTCATTTAGTTTTCTTTCTTTTCAGATGTTCTGCTGAAGATGCTGGAGAATACAAGGTTATAGCGAAGAGTTCCTTGGGAGAGGCGACGTCCAGCGCCAGACTGATAGTGAACTGTGAGTTGATGTTCATCAGGTTATTTAGGTGTTGCTTGACTTGTTCAAGGTCTACAAAGCTACAATTTAATGGATTAGTGCTAAAAACCAATGCAAGCCATTTTTCCAAACTAATCAAATCTATTAGGCTACCATTGCTAGCAGACAATACATACTTATTAGTGCAGTCATTAGTGTTATATAAGGTGCGGAGTGATATATGGTCATTCAGAGCTGCTGAAATCTTATTGGCTGCATTTGAGAAAAGTTTGTGTAGCAACAGCAAATCTTTTTTTATCCTTTATTCTTCCATTTACAGCACATGTAGGGGCCGAGGCAAAACTGAAGCGCTCATGGACTCCCAGTAAGTGCCTTTGCTCTTCATAAGAGGGGTATTTTATGAAATGTTTTATCTAGTAATGCTGTCAGGTTGGGCACTTTGAAGAAATTCACAGAGGTGTAAAACCACCAACATGTGAACAGAACATGAATTTATGTGTTTCAATGTCATAGACAAATGAGAGAACCGTTTGAAAGAGAAATCAGGAATAGTTCATCCTAAAGAGTTGCATGAAGATTCTTCAAAAACTTTTTTACTCTTCTGCACTTGATTGACAGATAGAAATCAAAAAATGTTATGAACTATTGATTTGTTAAGAATAGATTTTAAAATTTCATCTTTAAGTTTTGTGTACACTCTAAAAAACTGCAGGGTTAAAAACAAACCAAATTGGGTTGAAAATGGACAAACCCAGCGGTTGGGTTAAATGTTTGTCCAACGTGTTACGTGCAACTATTGTTTAAAAATGACTATATGTCTGGCTTAAAATGAACCCAAAATAGGTTGGAAATTAAAAATCAGACACATAATTACTAGAGGCAACAATAATAATCAAAAGGTGAACATTTATTAATAAGCAATTTAATAAATGATTACTGTTTAATTATTATTAATTAATCATGGTAATAATGTTCATTTATTAAACATATTAATACATGTTTTAAATAAATTTCCAACATTTATTTTAAGCAATCTATATAGTAATTTTTAAACAATAGTTGAGTCAAATAAAAGTACCCAGCAAGCTGGGCAAACATTTAACCCAGCCACTAGGTTAAAACAACCCATTCACTGGATTTGTCCATTTTTAACCCAACTTGGGTTGTTTTTGACCCAGCATTTTTTAAAGTGTATTCATGTAGACTACTGTTCGAAATTAAACTTTTAGCAAAAGTAACAGTAAATACATTTATAATGTTGCAAACAATTTCTATTTCAAATAAATGCTGTTCTTTTGAACATTCTATTTATCAAAGAATCCTGAAAAAAATATCATACACTCTAAAAAATGCCTGGTTAAAAACAACCCAAGTTGGGTTGAAAATAGACAAACCCAGTGGTTGGGTTAAATGTTTGACCCAACCTGCTGGGTAGTTTTAATTTACTCAGCTATTGTTTAAAAATTACTGCATTGCTTTCTTAAAATAAACCCAAAATATGTTGGAAATGAACATTTATTAAATTGTTTATTAATAAATGTTTTGATTATTATTGTTACCTCTAGTAATTATGTGTCTGATTTTTAATTTCCAACCTATTTTGGGTTCATTTTAATCCAGACATATAGTAACATTTAAACAATAGTTGGGTTAAATAAAACTGGCTAGCAGGTTGGGCAAACATTTAACCCAACCACTGGGCTTGTCCATTTTCAACCCAACTTGGGTGCAGTTTCCACAAAAATATAAAGCAGCACAACTTTCAATATTGAGCAGCAAATCATCATATTAGAATGATTTCTGAAGGATCATGTGACACTGAAGACTGGAGTAATGATGCTGA
Organism: Chanodichthys erythropterus; assembly: GCF_024489055.1. Classification (NCBI taxonomy): domain Eukaryota; kingdom Metazoa; phylum Chordata; class Actinopteri; order Cypriniformes; family Xenocyprididae; genus Chanodichthys; species Chanodichthys erythropterus. The sequence continues at coordinate 37,371,183 of NC_090222.1, read as the reverse complement.
AAATTCAGCTTTGATCACAGGAATAAATTACATTTTAAATTATATTCACACAGAAAACAGTTCTTTTAAATTGTAATAATATTTCACAATATTACTGTTTTTACTGTATTTTTGATTAAATAAATGCAGCCTTGGTGAGACAGAATCATTAAAAAGTCATAGCAACCCCAAACGTTTGAACAGTACATCAGATGCATGCTTGAGAATTGTATATATTGACAATGAACCTAGCAACCACCCACAATACCCCAGCATTGTGTCAGCGAATTTTGCATGCAGACACACTTTATCATGCACTATTGCAGGGCAGCACACATTTAGAGCAAAACCGTCTCGATTACTCCACCCGATGAAGCTACAGCATTTTCAAACAAATCTAAATTCCCATTACAGCCCTTCTGCTGATATGAGAGAACATCACAATTCATTTGCAAGCGACTGGAATTGTGTTGTCGAATTACAGCGGCGCACATAACTTCCAATTCCATCTCTCCTCAATTCCCTGTTCCGTCACCGAAAACGATAGCTAAACAAATAGCGTCTCCTCTAACGTTGTCACATCGGCCCTCTGTGACGTCCCCTGTGCTGGGCTGTGGCATTTGTCTCATTACACTAATATTTGTCCTCGTCCTTGGGATGGTTTTCTGTGCTATTTGCCAGGAATGGAAACTCAAAGGAAAATGAAACAATTTTTCCATTACACTTCAGTGGTTTCTCCTGCTCGTATAACATGTGCCTTAATTGAGTCCCTTCTTGCATTCATTTTCACTGCCTGCCGAAGGCAAGAAGAACATGAACAAAAGCTACTTACTGTCTGTCACTTCACAAATGTAATTAAAAGTGAGTGAATTGAAACATTAACTTGATTCCTGAAGAAACTACTCCAGCAAGACTTTTTTTCTTCTGAGCTACAAGTAGAAGTGAGCAGTGTGGACAAAAACTAATTTCACTGTGTAAGTAATTTTATATCAGAGAAAATGAATGGAATTTTACTGGAAATTCAAGGTATAAAGGGTAAAAACCTAATTTTTTTCCACACCAGCCAAGGGCCGGTGACTTAAAATTTACCAGACATAAATATTTTAATTAATCCTTAATTGAAGTTACAAAAGTTTTTCAGTCAAGAGCAGTGAATGTTTTTTCTGTCCTATGTTTTTTCATTAAAAACACAGACAGCAGCAGGAATATTAGGCTGCTGTCACTTTAAGACCCGATGCACAAATCTAATATACTGATACTGGTACGCATCTTTCTCTACTGTTTACAGTAATGGTCCTAGACTTCTGGAGGCCCTGAGCAAAACTTTTAAGGGGCCCCTGTCAGTGCATTCATAAAAACCCCAAAATGACACCCAAACTCTTAATTTGTTTGTAATTAAACAACAGTGAAACAGTAATACAATACAAAAGAAGAAAATTAGGAAAAATACAATAGAAAAAGATACAAATAAACAATTTAGCCTTCTAAAATAGCCTACTATACAGAAACTGAATAAAGTAATCAAATATAAAAATAAAAAACTGCTTAGTCTTCACAGTATGAATTAAATATACATTGATTCTTATTAAATTTACTACAGCTATTCAGTGAATAGCGGTGAATGATTCTATCATTTGTTGTTTGATTAACATTAAATGAGTTTTATTAGGCTGCTGTCTTTAAAGGCCCCGCTAACTCACAGCAACGTTCTTTTTTGTTCTTCGTTTAGGGGTAAAATGAAGTTCGAAATACATGAGCAGCGATATACTGTAATCTGATGCTGCCCACACTGCTGAGAGCGATAGTTAGATGAATATGTAAATATGTGATGCGCACAACAAAAAATGAGAAAACGGCAAGTATTTTTTTATATAAAGCATAAGAAAAGTATCTGATCATTACCAACATGGGTATGTTAGCACAAGCTCTGCAAATCAGCACTCCAGTAAAGCCACGTCACATTTTATAATATAGATTGCTTAAAAGCAAGCAGCTTTACAGTATCAAACATGAAAAACATTGTCAGTGCCTCATTTCAGCACAACTTCATTTTCTACTATAAAGCGGTTATCCAGTGTGTGGAGATCTTACCTCGATGGATTCAACAGATGAATGTGAGTCTAGAAGAGCAGGGTTGCCAGGTTTTTACAACAAAACTGGCCCAATTGACCCTTCGCCGGGATTTTGATTGACAAGCAGTCTAACCAATCATAATGCCGAATCCACCATTTTGTCCAACAAATCAGTTAGGAGTTAGAAGATTAACCTCAGTGGACTTGAACTTGAAAAACGGTGTGTACTGACGTCTTCCCACATTTGAAACAACATTCCTTCTCATGTTCATTCATGTTTATTTGATGCTATAAATTAACTAGTAGGAAGAGATGATCGGTTCCCGAGCCGCTTAAGCTGAGGCACTACAGCGATCTGTCACGACACATTAAAGAACCACAAAATGGTTTTTATTGTTCGAATTTCTTTAAAAAAATTACACAATTTGAAAGCTGGGAGCTGTTTAATATCATAAGTAACCTGCTCTGTCTTGTCTGTCGACGTATTGTCAGTGTCCTCTTTGCTCCGCAATGTATTTTTCACTCTGTGTGGCGTGACAGCGCCGTGGCTTGTCAGACAAAGCAACAGTAACTAAGGTCTTTGTGAAGGGTCAATTGCTATTCAAAACTAGCCCAAACTAACCCAATCGTGTTTCAGGGGGGTCCCACAGTAAAAAGTTTTTGGCGGGGTTCCCCTGGTAAAATTTGCATTCCAGGGGCTGAATATCATGTTATTTGGGGTCGCTTCAACCCGTGGCAACAGTGTTAAAGTCAATTTGGACTTGGCAACACTGGAGCACAGTTCCACGTGAAAGAAGGCAGAGCCTCACTTTACACCTCCTATTACGTTATCGTCACGGATATGGGAGTACAAAGGCGTTTTGCAGCTGAAGCCATCTTTTTCTGAGAGTTTACTTTGGCAAGCCATTTCGAACTCCCAAAACAATCCTGATTTTGTTCAAAATTACGTCACATCAGTTTGTTCTTCGTTCGTTTGAAGTATATCGTGGCCTTAACACCGAATACACAGATCTAATATGCTGACAATTATTCGATTACCAGACTTGTTCATTCAATAGTAGAATTTGGAAGCCAAAATCAATAGCAAAAGTACAATTCTAGTAATCACACATAAAATCATCTTTGAGAGCAAGGGGCCCCCTGGTGGCAACTTGCGTACTTTGCATATAGGGTGAGGACTGGCTCTGAATTCACTTGAGCCATAACGACTATGTTTACTAGGGTACTCGACAAGAAACTTCTTGCGCTTGAATATTTAAATTGGCAAGGCTTAAACACTTGCGACAATGGTATTGTTTACGTTTGTTCACGTTCAACATTACATTAGAATTCATTGAAATATTACCGGCCATGTGCCGACAGCGTTTCACATACTCGCCAACACTGATTTTTACTTACATTTAGCGCTTTTGTCGAGTGTTAATTTTAGGCCCTGTGTATATACTACAGCTACATAACTGTGGTAAATAATGAATAATGAGTACGAAGTATAAAAAAACATAATTTTGGCAACTTCCTCTTTTCCTGTTCTTTCTCTTTCTCTTCCTAGTCCCAGTTCCAGAGCCGGATGCTCAGCTGGCCTCCACCTTTCTTCCAACATTTGTGAAAGAGGGTGAAAACTTGGTTCTGCAATGCAGCTTCACCTCGGCTTTACTGCCGTTCCAACAGGATGTGACCTGGTACAGAAATGGTGAGACACTTAATGTGGTATTTTATATCTAATGCAAAGACATTCAGACATTTTAACCGGTTATCCAAATAAAAGTGTACTTTTAGAAGTTGCTTTTATTTAAATTGACTTCCTGTGTCATCAGGACTGGCCGTGCGGCAGTCGAGTCGCGTGGAGCTGCAGACGGACCTGCGGTCTTCCAGTCTCACCCTGAAGTGTGTGCACAAGGAACATGAAGGCCTGTACACTGTCCGTCTGCGCACTTGGGATGGATCCGTCGAGCACAGTGCCTTCGTCTATGTCAAAGGTCAGATCCTGCAAATCATTAGAATGTTGATTTAAAAGTAAAAAGTTGGTAAAAACAGTATCCGTCACATACTCTTCAATATTAAAGCGTATTGCAATTTTTATATCATAACTAGTGATACAATCAAGTATTGGACATCTAAAAAAAACACTTTCACATCACAAAATCTTTTTTTTTGGTTGCTCTCAGGCTGAGCGAGAAAGAGTTTGACTTAGAGCTGCACGATTAATCATTAAAAGATTGCAATCTCGATTGAAACACCCACGCAATCTTGTTCCTAAATTACAACAATTCCAAGAGCAGTAGCTTCACAAACAGATTTTTGAACCATGCAGCATTATTATTTCGGTCTTATAAGAATTCAAATGATCACAGAAGTACTGGGATAAAACTTTATAGCTCGGATATAAACATTGATGTCTACAGTAGCGATCAAAATAGTACCGAGTAAATAACCTTTTGAAAGTAACATGGCGCTTCAAATAATGATTGTATCAGTTATATTCTTATGGCAGTAGTTGGCGACAAGTGACAGTTAAGAATGTATATTTGTTATTGAATCATTTATTCAATTGAATCTTTTAAAAAACGTTGATTTATTCATTAATAGTTGTTTGAGATGCATCAGCGCTGGGCAGACCGATCGGCATATGAAGCATGCGACTCCTCATGCTTTTGAATCGCTCTCGCGGTACTTTGATGTCATACGCCGACTGGTCTGCGCAGCCCCGATGCATCTCAAGCAAGCCTCATGAAAATGCTGATTCATTCAGTAATGAATCAAGTGAAGTATTTATGAGTGAGTCATTGAATCATTCATTCAAGAGATTTGTTCAAAACCACTGATTTGTTCAGTAATGAAACAAGTGAAGTATTTATGAGTGTGTCATTGAATCAATCATTCGAGAGATTTGTTCAAAACCGCTGATTTGTTCAGTAATGAAACAAGTGAAGTATTTATGAGTGAGTCATTGAATCAATCATTCAAGAGATTTGTTCAAAAATGCTGATTCATTCAGTAATGAAACAGGGGAAGTATTTATGAGTGAGTTATTGAATCATTCATTCAAGAGATTTGTTCAAAAATGCTGATTTGTTCAGTAATGAAACAAGTGAAGTATTTATGAGTGCGTTATTGAATCAGTCATTCAAGAGATTTGTTCAAAAATGCTGATTCATTCAGTAATGAAACAAGTGAAGTATTTATGAGTGAGTCATTGAATCAATCATTCAAGAGATTTGTTCAAAAATGCTGATTCATTCAGTAATGAAACAAGTGAAGTATTTATGAGAGTTATTGAATCATTCATTCAAGAGATTTGTTCAAAAATGCTGATTTGTTCAGTAATGAAACAAGTGAAGTATTTATGAGTGAGTTATTGAATCATTCATTCAAGTGATTTGTTTTCAAACGCTGATTTGTTCAGTAATGAAACAAGTGAAGTATTTATGAGTGAGTCATTGAATCAATCATTCAAGAGATTTGTTCAAAAATGCTGATTCATTCAGTAATGAAACAGGGGAAGTATTTATGAGTGAGTTATTGAATCATTCATTCAAGAGATTTGTTCAAAAATGCTGATTTGTTCAGTAATGAAACAAGTGAAGTATTTATGAGTGAGTTATTGAATCAGTCATTCAAGAGATTTGTTCAAAAATGCTGATTCATTCAGTAATGAAACAAGTGAAGTATTTATGAGTGAGTCATTGAATCAATCATTCAAGAGATTTGTTCAAAAATGCTGATTCATTCAGTAATGAAACAAGTGAAGTATTTATGAGTGAGTTATTGAATCATTCATTCAAGAGATTTGTTCAAAAATGCTGATTTGTTCAGTAATGAAACAAGTGAAGTATTTATGAGTGAGTTATTGAATCATTCATTCAAGTGATTTGTTTTCAAACGCTGATTTGTTCCGTAATGAAACAAGTGAAGCATTTATGATTGAGTCATTGAATCATTCATTCGACATTTGTTCAAAAATACTGATTTGTTCAGTAATGAAACAAGTGAAGTATTTATGATTGAGTCATTGAATCATTCATTCAACAGATTCGTTCAAAAATGCTGATTTGTTCAGTAATGAAACAGGTGAAGTATTTATGAGTGAGTCATTGAAACACTCTTTCAAGAGATTCGTTCAAAAATGCTGATTTGTTCAGTAATGAAACAAGTGAAGTATTTATGAGTGAGTCATTGAATCATTAATTCAAGAGATTTGTTCAAAAATGCTGATTTGTTCAGTAATGAAAAAAGTGTAGTATTTATGAGTGAGTTATTGAATCATTCATTCAAGTGATTTGTTTTCAAACGCTGATTTGTTCAGTAATGAAACAAGTGAAGTATTTATGAGTGAGTCATTGAATCATTCATTCGACATTTGTTCAAAAATGCTGATTTGTTCAGTAATGAAACAAGTGAAGTATTTATGATTGAGTCATTGAATCATTCATTCAAGAGATTTGTTCAAAAATGCTGATTTGTTCAGTAATGAAACAAGTGAAGTATTTATGAGTGAGTCATTGAATCATTCATTCAAGAGATTTGTTCAAAAATGCTGATTTGTTCAGTAATGAAACAAGTGAAGTATTTATGAGTGAGTCATTGTATCATTCATTCAAGAGATTTGTTCAAAACTGCTGATTCATTCAGTAATGAAACAAGTGAAGTATTTATGAGTGAGTCATTGAATCATTCGTTCAAGAGATTTGTTCAAAACGCTGATTTGTTCAGTTATGAAACAAGTGAAGTATTTATGTGTGAGTCATTGAATCATTCATTCAAGTGATTATTCAAGAGTCTGTTCAGAACTGTGGGAGAATTGTGATCTCTATTTAAAACAAAAAAATTGTGGTTCTCAATTGATCCAGAATCGTGCAGCTCTAGCTCGACTGTGTGTTTTTTGGGTGTCATCACTCTAGATTATCTGTGATTGAAGAAATGTAGTGTGTTAGAATTGCCTCCTGTCTGCCCTAATTAAGAAATGTAAAACTTTTTAAGTCATCAGAGACATAATTCTTGTGAATCCATGATGTTCTTTCCAGCGCAGAGTTCCCCTGTCAGCGTAAGTCCTTTAAAGCAAGAAGAGAACGGGAATTGAATTTCCTGTCTCATTAAAGGAAGTGGGCCGCTCTGTAAGCCTGCAGTGTAGTAATTAGAAAGCAAGCTTCACTCTACTGCATGTGACGTCTTTGCTTAATCTCAGAGGAAAAATTTGCATTACAAATCTGCCAGGTAACAGGAAGGAGCCGGAGGTTACTCTTATGAGTCTGTTTCATCCTTGTTGGTGTCGATTAAACAAATAAGAGCAAGAGAAACCCTGCAGTCATCCTCTTCTAAGAAACTTACTGAAGTAAGTTTAACTGTGGTTGGTTACAACAGTGCCTTGCCTACCTACTTTTTCAGTGGCGTTGGTTCCGGAAGTATTTTTTCCATTCATTTCTCCCATAGGGTTTTTGAAAAAATTCTTGATTAAAGCATTATAAGCTATGAACCAAGCCAACCAGCTATGAGGTGAATCATAACATTACAAACTTTGATTTGAAGCAAAAAATATTTGAAAATCTGACAAAAATAGAAAGGTACAAATACAGAGGGAAAGAACTACAATCCCATGAAGCATTGTGAAACAATATTTTTTTAAGTTATGCATATGCTTATATATATCGAAATATTTATTTTGAGAGCATGGTGAGATCGACTCCATTACATCATTTGCAGTGCTTCATGGGAGTGGGCGGGGCTAAAGAGATCTTTTTGCTTGTTTCGACTCTGATTGGTGGAATGAATCTGATTGGTTATCATTAAAAATCAATTTCCCTATGGAAAAAATGAATGGAGTTTTTACTTCTGGAACCCAAATGTTGTGCTCTATAGCTCAGGGAGTTCCCAATTTTTATTTTTATTTTTTCTCAATATTGTTTTATTATTAAAAAATAAAAATAGACAAAAGCAAAAGTTTTGTTATATATAAAAAAAAAAATAATGGAGAAATAAAAATAGACACTAATGATGACAGTTTTAATATTGTTATAACTATTAAAATTTGTTTTTGTAAATGAATTAAAGGTGAAATAAAATACAAATATTAGATGGAAAAAGTAAAAAAAAAAAAAAAAAAAACTAAAATGGCAATAAAAATAAATTAACGCTAAACAGAAATATAAAAAATGAAAAAAGCAAAAGTAACAAAATTACTAAAACTTCCTTAAACTAAAATTAAAAATAAAAGCTAATTCAAAATATTAATAATATAATATTTATATAATAACACTAATATAAATATATAGCACTAATATAAAGAATACTAAAATAACACCTATGAATGAGATGAATTGATGAATTGGTCTTGGAAGAGTTTGATGAGTTCATATACTGAGATCTGACTTTTGGTTGCAAACTTTGGTATCTTGACACATCTGAGCGCAGTTTGAGACATTGTTGAGATCTTTTCTGAAAAACATAAAAATTCAAGCTCAGTGCACTCTAGGAGAAACAACTGAGTTCTTAATGTGATCTTTATTCTGATTTCTCCTCTCTGTCTGTTTAGATGGATCTGCGGTTGTGGCCGGTGCTCCAGGTTCTCCTCTACAGGTGGAATGTTCTGATGTGAACCGAGATTATGTGTTCCTCTCGTGGATGCCTCCCAGTGCAGATGGAGCTGCTGCAGTTCAGGGTTACTTCATAGAGAGGTGAAAAATGATCCATGATGTTCTTCTGATGGTTGCTCATCTTGAGAGAGATCAGAGCAGCTTCTAGCTGTTTCTTTAGCGATATCTGTTGAGATAAAAGACATCACCATGGTGAGAGAGTACAAGTGCCTATCTTTCCTGTCTCCTAGCAACATGCTGGTTTACTCTACAACGTTCTGCCAGTTTTTGAGTTGGCTTGTTTAGTTGTTACTGATAATTGCATCTTATTATGACTGCCGATGGGGTCCAAAAAGACTAAAATCACAAATGAAAATGCTTCTGTTATACATTTTTATTATTATCATAAACTATATTATCAAAATAACAGTTTGAGTGAAAAATTTAATTCAAAATGTTGCATTTCAAAATGTCAGAATTTGGTTTAATTGCTTTATTGAGTTAGTGGGTGTTCTGAGTGGTTGGTGTGGGGTTCAAAGTACAGAGTGGATTTTAATGCATTTCTATGCTGTTGTCAGGGTGTTGCTAGAGGGGTGCAAAGTTCTGAGTTATTTTTAATGCATTGCTATTCTGTTGCTAGGGTGTTCTGAGTAGTTGCTAGGGTGTTGCTAGGGGGACGCAATGCTCTGAGTAGTTTTTAATGCATTGCTATTCTGTTTCTAGGGTGGTCTGAGTGGTTACTTGAGCATTGCTATGGGAATGCAAAGTTCAGATTATTTTTTAATGCATTGCTATGCTGTAGCTAGGGTGTTGCTAGGGGGATGCACAGTTCTGCGTGGTTTTCAATGCATTGCTATTCTGTTGCTAGGGTGTTCTGAGTGGTTACCAGAGCATTGCTATGGGAATGCAAAGTTCACATTGATTTTTAATGCATGGCTATGCTGTTGCTAGGGTGTTGCTAGGGGGATGCAAAGTTCAGAGTGGTTTTTAATGCATTGCTATGCTGTTGCTAGGGTGTTGCTAAGGGATGCAAAGTTCACAGCGGTTTTTAATGCATTGCTATGCTGTTGCTAGGGCATTGCTATGGGAATGCAAAGTTCACAGTGGTTTATAATGCATTGCTATGCTGTATCTAAGGTGTTGCTAGAGAAGTGAAAATTTATTATTTTTAATGAATTGCTATTCTCTTGCTAGAGTGTACTAAATGGTGGCTATGGTGTTGCTAGGGGGTGCAAAGTTCATGCAATGCTATGCTGTTGCTAGAGGGTTCTGAGTGGTTACTAGGGCATTGCTAGGGGATTGCAAACAATTTGCATTTTTTATGCATTGCTGTTGCTAGGGTGTTCTGAGTGGTTGCTAGGGGGATGCAAAGTTCTAAGTGGTTTTTAATGCATGGCTATGCTGTTGCTAGGGTGTTCTGAGTGGTAGCTAGGGGGATGCAAAGTTCTAACTGGTTTTTAATGCATGGCTATGCTGTTGCTAGGATGTTTTGAGTGGTTGCTAGGGGAATGCAAAGTCCTGAGTGGTTTTTAATGCATGGCTATGCAGTTGCTAGTGTGTTCTGAGTGGTTACTAGGGCATTGCTAGGGGACTGCAAAGTATTTTTTTATGTATTGTTGTTGCAAGGGTGTTCTGAGTGGTTGCTAAGGGGATTCAAAGTTCTGAGGCGTTTTTAATGCATGGCTATGCTGTTGCTAGTGTGTTCTGAGTGGTTGCTAGGGTGTTGCTACGTGGATACCAAGATGTTCTGAGGTTTTAAGGTTTTCATGGGTGGTTCATATGGTGTTGCTAAATGATTAGGTATATTCTAAATTTGATTTGCATGGCAACAGCCACTACTAATACAGCTGTAAAGTTAATGAATTAATATTTTTACATTCTCACATCCATATTTTTTTCATGCAGGTGTGACATCGGTCTTGGGAAGTGGGAACGCTGTAATGATGTCATCCAGAGGGCATGTCAATATCCTGTAATGGGGCTGAAGGAAAACACAATGTACCAGTTCCGAGTGTGTGCGGTCAACCAGGCAGGTGTGGGACGCCCGTCTAAACCCACTGACCCCATCATGACCTCTGACCCACTGGAGCCCAGCAGGACTACTGGTAAGAACATCTAAATGAAGCCTGCAGATCATGTGTTTTACACTGACTCTCATATGATATTGGCGGCATCCATCTTTATCTCTGCTCTCCTCTTCATCTCTCTCTTATTCAGTGGTGAAGGTGGAGCGTTGGAGAGAGATTGTGATCACTAAGGACCAGCTAGAGGGTGAGTAGATCACAACGCTCACTGATTTCAGCTGATGCAGTCAGTTAAAGAGATAAGAAGGAAAACTTCTACACTCACAGACGAGCGTCACAGCAGGAGAAAACTCAGATTTACTGTACATGGATCCTGAGATTAGCCTTTATCATGTGTCGTTTCATTACATCAAGTCTGGTTAGTCAAAAGGCACAGTGTAGAGAGTAGGGTTGAATCTCACAAAAAAATGTTCTCACGTTTCATGCTCAAATCAAAAGAAAAAGAAAGAAGAAAATAGATTTTGCATAAAGAATATTAAACCTACAATATTTTAGGACCATAAAGATTTTATGTATTGTGACATTATGACAATTGAACAAATTATCATGAATTTAATGCAACATATACATATATACATGAGAATTTATGTAACATGGCAGTATTTAAATAACAAAAATATATGTATTACAGTAATGAGATCTAAGATTCACCAATAAGAAAACTGAGTTTTCTGTTGTTTTAGTCTTATTGATGTACTATTATAGTTTTTTATTAATATTTTAAGTTTATACTTATATTTTTATTTCAGTTCAAGTTTTAGTAATTTTGTTGTGTGATTTTGTCATTTTTATTAATATTTTTAATACAATTATTGTTTTCTATAAATTTGTCAAAAGATTAATCGCATCCAAAATAAAAGTTTGTGTTTACATAATATATATGTGTGTGTGTACTGTGTATAATTATTTTGTATATATAAATACACACACATGCATGTATATATTTAAGAAATATTTGCATGTATATACTGTATATATATTTATACATAATTTATATTATATATAAATATAAATATATATATATATATATATATATATATATATATATATATATATATATATATATATATATATATTTTTTATATATAAATATAACAGATTTTTCTTAAATATATACATGAATGTGTGTGTATTTATATATACATAATCATTATACACAGGACACACACACACACACATATTATGTAAACGCAACTTTTACTTTGGATGCGATTAATCGCGATTAATCTAAAGACAGCCCTTATATATATATATATATGTGTGTGTGTGTATGAATGTATGGTTGTGTACTTATATATACATAATAAAAATACACAGTACACACATATTATGTAAACAAACTACTTTTATTTTGGATGTGATTAATCATTTGACAGCCCTTATTTCAGTTAACATTTAATTTATTTCAAGTAAGAAAGATGTTTTTATGTTTTTGGTTTTAGATTTAGTTAACGATAATAACCCTAGAGGATGCATTACAGAAATGAGAATTTAAGGGGAAAATTTATCACATTTTCCTTGTGCAGACATTTAATTTCATATTTCAGTTTTCTTTTTATTTTGAGGTAAAATATGACCTGGAGATGATCTTGACAGGATTCGTGAGATTCACCCTTTTAAACTATTGATTTGCTGCTCCCGCTGTCTCTTTTGAGACGTATTTCTTTTTCATGAATTAACCACCCTAAAGAATTTATAGCTCAGACAGTTATGATGATGAATTTGCTCTGTTTCAGAGGGCAGATCTGATATAAAGCATTCACAGGTGGTCTGCGCTCCCTGGTATGGCAATACCCATAAAGACTTGGGCAGTTTTATAAGCATTCAGCATTAAAAAGATGATGATATGTCTCTGAAGCCGTGCTGCTAACTGCCATGGCAACACCAGGGACTGGTGGGCCATTATGATGTGCCATTAAGAGCCGATATGAACCCGTTCTTTTTTAAAGAATGAGTAGTTTTACGGAGCACTGCAGTTTGTGTGTGTGTGTCTGTGTGTGTGTGTGTGGTTCAAGTATACTCTACATTATGGGGACAAAATGTCTATCTATAGTATTGTTCTAAATCTATATTTAGTTTAAAAAAAAAAAAAGGGGTCTTTGTATTGCCATCTAGTGTGATCATGCCTTTACCCGTTCTCCATCAGTCCCTCGCTCTCCTGCTCCTTTCTGCATGCTCCATTTTGCCAGTGTTCTCAGTCTCTCCCCTCTGCCGCCTGCAGGTCAAATCCGAGTGCCGTTCCCCCCCACTGATGTGCGAGTTTGTGAGCTCAGCGACACCTACGCCGTGCTGAGCTGGACTGAACCGGATCCGCGGGGCAGAGAGCCTCTCACCTACTTCGTGGAGCGGGTGAGAGTTGACCTTCGTCCCACGCACTGCTTGCAGTTCAGCTCATTAAGACTGGCCCTGCGGGGGTCCTGCTCTACTGCGTTTGTAGCTTTTATCCTCGACTGCAGGCCTTAAATTTGCGTTGGCTTTACACACTGAGCCAGTGGTCCAAATTAACACTGCACTTTGACTAGTCGGCTAATTAGAGGCAGTGAATGCTGCATCCTGGGTGGCAGCAGGTGCAAAGCCAACGGTTCATTAAAAGTATAGAGATCTTAAGGCAGCTCATCCGTGTTATGTGATGGCTGCATAATGTCTTTCCTTTTGACCTCAAAGCACTTGCTTGCTGATTTTCTAAGATGTTGCCTTGGTCTGAATGTGTGAGTTTAAGTAAGCCGAATTGATAGATTCATTGCACAAAACTTTTAAGTGCTCGGTTTAAAAACTGTTCCAAGTAGCAACCCAAAGCTGAGTTAATTGGAAAGAGCACATGTTGATTTGTTGGCTTGTTGTATTCCTCCTTTCTAAGTTGCTTTGGACTGCTTAATGACTAAGTGTAAATGTTACACTCTAAAAATGCTGGGTTCAAAACAACCCAAGTTAGGTTGAAAATGGACAAACCCAGCGATTGGGTTGTTTTAACTCAGCGGTTGGGTTAAATGTTTGCCCAACCTGCTGGGTAGTTTTATTTAACCCAGCAATTGTTTAAAACTTACTATATGGCTGGCTCAAAATGAACCCAAAATAATAATAAAAATCAGACACAATTACTAGAGGCAACAATAATAATCAAATGGTGAACATTTAAAACAACCCAATTGCTGGTTTTGTTAATTTTCAACCCAACTTGGGTTGTTTTTAACTTTTTTAAACTCATTTTAACTCATTTTTCAGAGTGTAGGTTCAAGTAATCCAGCTTAAGGGGTTCTGTGTTATTTTAGTATTATTTACTATTATAGTATTTATTAAAGGTGCCGTAGAATAGAAAATTGAATTTGCCTTGGCATAGTTGAATAATAAGAGTTCAACAACTCCATTGTTTCCTCCTTCTTATATAAATCTCATTTGTTTAAAAGACCTCTAAAGAACAGGCGAATCTCAACATAACACCGACTGTTACGTAACAGTCGGGATCATTAATATGTACACCCCCAATATTTGCATATGCCAGCTCATGTTCAAGGCATTAGACAAGGGCAAGACGTCTGGATCTGCACAGCTGAATCATCAGATTAGGTAAGCAAGCAAGAACAATTGCGAAAAATGGCAGATGGATCAATAATAACTGACATGATCCATGATATCATGATATTTTTAGTGATATTTGTAAATTGTCTTTCTAAATGTTTTGTTAGCATGTTGCTAATGTACTGTTAAATGTGGTTAAAGTTACCATCATTTCTTATTGTATTCACGGAGACAAGACTGTCGTTATTTTCATTTTTTAAACACTTGCAGTCTGTATAATGCATAAACACAACTTCATTCTTTATAAATCTCTCCAACAGTGTGTAATGTTAGCTTTAGCCACGGAGTACTATCAAACTCATTCAGAATCAAATGTAAACATCCAAATAAATACCATACTTACACGATTAGACATGTCGCATGATGAACACTTTGTAAAGATCCATTTTGAGGGTTATATTAACTGTGTGACTTTGTTTATGCTGTTTGTTTAAGGCAAGCGTGAGCTCCGGGGGCGGGGAGCACGAGAATTTAAAGGGGCCGCAGCCTGAATTGACGCATATTTAATGATGCCCCAAAATAGGCAGTTAAAACAATGAATTAAAAAAAAATTATGGGGTATTTTGAACTGAAACTTCACAGACACATTCAGGGGACACCTTAGACTTATATTACATCTTTTGAAAACGCGTTCTACGGGGCACCTTTAAAATTTTGAATTAAACACTTTAGCTAACAGTAACAACACTGGATGGGTTCATTAAATGAAAACTTATTCTAATAATTATTCATCATTCTAATATTGCCATTTGCCAAATGGGAACATTCTTTCTTGTATAGTTGCATTGCATTGCTCTGAGTATATACATGGTGTATGTCTGTGTATGTTCAAATCCAGTAACTCCAGCAGACATTAAATTAGCTTGGTAGAAAGTTAAAATTACAGAGCAAATAAAATGACCCAACAGGCTTAACACAAAACACATTTTTCAAGTTTAGCTTCTCAGTTTCACATGTTCAAGGCCTCCAGCACTGCAAAAGGTTAGGATCCTTCTGTTTTTTTGAGAGCAGTTTTAAAGTTTCAGATCATCTCTTCGTGACTCATGGTGTAAAAGTGCTTGCAGTAATTCGTTCTCAGAGCAGAGGAGGCACAATCTTCCAATATAAGGCACAAGAAAGAGCTCCAACCGCTCGCCGACTCTATAATGAGCAGGAAACCGCACACTGCCACAGGACATGGACTTTATTGGACTTTTTATAAGAAGCACCATAATAAAACTGTCTAGTTCATCGGGATCATCTGAAATTGTGGGAGCAGAAATACATATATATGAAAAAGATTTAAATGTCCATTTACCACCGGGCACGTTCTATTAAGATAATATTGCAATAGTTTATCTTCATGCAGACTTCCTACTTTATGCAAATGTAATTTATAGTTAAAAAATAAAATTATATATATATATACATATAATATATACACAAAGAACAGAAATTAGATGGAAATATGTTAGATTTCCAGGGAAAACATATACTTGCAAACTGTTTACCTTGAATTTACTGTCACTTTGGATAAATCAAAATACAAAAATTTAAAGATGCATTGACTGTTGGTTATTTCAGTCCTTAACAGGGAAGGAGAGCTGGCACCTGGCTAGTATGGATATGACTGTGCTGTCGACTAGATTTGTTGCATTTGACCAGCAGAAGGGGAAGTCGTACTCTTACCGTGTTCGTTCTGTCAACAAGTATGGAATCAGCGAGCCGTCTCTTCCCAGCGAACCCATCTCACTGGGACAACCACTAGGTGACCATTTTCTTGAAGGAATCATGCATATAAGAATAGAAATTAGTCATTATTTACTCACACTCATGTCATAAACATAATCTCACCGATGCTTAGAATTAAACAGTCAAAATAGTTATAAAACAATGAGAAACATGCCTTAAAATAGATTTAAATGGAGTATAACCTTGTGAAAAAGCATACTTTAAAAGAGTATACTTGAAATGTTTTGCAAGTTTTCAGACACTTAACTGCATGTTATTTACAATAAATGAAATTAAGTATAGGTTAAATTTATTTTAAATGGCATTAGTTAAACTTAAGAGTGCTGTTTTAACCCACTTTATTTACATCTTTATTTGTAATTTCATAATTACTTAAATTGTCTTGGAAATATGATTTAAGTGTACTGCTGAATGTACTGACAAACATTTATGGTAAACTAAAATGTACTTTAATGTCATTTCTATTAAAACGTATATGCCATGCATTTAAATGTATTTGTAATAGTGCTGTCAAATTGATTAATCACGATTAATCACATCTAACATGAGAAGGATGCAATACTAATGCAATACTAGAAATTGCAAAGTTAAAGCATGACCAAGGCACAGCAAAATGCTCATTGGGTCAATAGGGTCAAATGAGCATTTTGCTGTCCCTTGGTCATGCTTTAACTTTTCAATTTCTAGTATTGCATTAGTATTGCATCCTTCTCATGAGTATTTAATCATTTTTGACATTTCAGTCTGAGTTAAATCTCATTTTGCCTGTAAAAGAAAACCTGCCTAATAATTCTCCAGACCTGAATATAAGGCATTTTGCATTTCCAGCCTTCATGAAAAATCACTTATAAATGATTAAAAACAATATTAATAGTAGTTATTAAGATTGATGTGGATTGGAATTGGTAATCCAAAATTTGGTAAGTGCTTGGAAAAAAAATATGATCAGAAAATCAAATTGCCTAATAATTCTGCACACAGTGTGTGTATGTGTGTATATATATATATATATATATATATATACAGTACAGACCAAAAGTTAGGAACCACTAAGATTTTTAATGTTTTTAAAAGAAGTTTCGTCTGCTCACCAAGGCTACATTTATTTAATTAAAAATACAGTAAAAAACAGTAATATTGTGAAATATTATTACAATTTAAAATAACTGTGTACTATTTAAATATATTTCACAAAGTAATTTATTCCTGTGATGCAAAGCTGAATTTTCAGCATCGTTACTCCAGTCTTCAGTGTCACATGATCCTTCAGAAATCATTCTAATATGCTGATTTGCTGCTCAATAAACATTTATGATTATTTTCAATGTTGAAAACAGTTGTGTACATTTTTTTTCAGGATTCCTTGATGAATAGAAAGTTCAAAAGAACAGCATTTATCTGAAATACAAAGCTTCTGTAGCATTATACACTACCGTTCAAAAGTTTGGGGTCAGTAAGAATTTTTATTTGTATTTTTTTTTAAAGAAATTAAATAAATTAATACTTTTATTCAGCAAGGATGCATTAAATCAATCAAAAGTGGCAGTAAAGACATTTATAATGTTACAAAAGATTAGATTTCAGATAAACACTGTTCTTTTGAACTTTCTATTTATCAAATAATCCTGAAAAAAAAAATATTGTTCACAAATATTTTGTACAATTGTACACATTAAATGTTTCTTGAGCAGCAGATCAGCATATTAGAATGATTTCTGAAGGATCATGTGACACTGAAGACTGGAGTAATGATGCTGAAAATTCAGCTTTGCATCACAGGAATAAATTACTTTGTGAAATATATTTAAATAGTACACAGTTATTTTAAATTGAACATACTGTACTATCTTTAAATGTAATATCAAATAACAAACTGCAGTTAAAATTATAATCAACTATTAATCGCATCTAACATGAAAGTTTGTGTGAGTGTGTATTTATATACAAACTTTTATGTTAGATGCAATTAATCGCGTTTAACTGCACTAATTTTAAATGATGAAGATGCAGTATAGTATTTAAAGCATACTTATCTTTATATGTAATATCAAATAACAAATCAGTTAAAATTATAATCAATTATTAATCGCGATTAATCGCATCTAACATGAACGTTTGTGTGTGTATATGTGTGTGTGCGTGTGTGTATATATATAAATACGTGTGTATTTATATACAAACTTTTATGTTAGATGCAATTAATCGCGTTTAATCGATTTGACAGCACTTATTTTAAATGATGAAGATGCAGTTTAGTACATTTAAAGCATACTTATCTCTAAATGTAATATCAAATAAACTACAGTTAAAATTATAACAAGTACTTTACATGTGCTTTAGTATGTTAGTCAACACATCAAGATGTGTACTTCCTTAAGCATGACAAAAGATCATTTAAAATTATCATTTAAAAGGTTTAATTTGTACTTTTAGTTTGACATTATTACAAAGTACACTACTCATTAAAATGTACTCTCTTTAAGTGACCTTTTATTTAGTTAATATTATCTGCAAGTACAGTTTATAAAAATATACTTTTAAGATTTGAAGTGCACATTCAATACAATTAAGCGCACTTCTTTTTCACAAGGGTTTTGTTCTTATGTGTTTTAGGAGTTCCCGCCCCACCAAACGGCGTCCTGCCCATCCGAGACACTAACAGCTCAGTCCTACTGCAGTGGAAGGAGCCCAAAATAACAGAGGGCATTCTGGGATACTACCTGTACTGCAGTGAGGTTGGAAGTGAACAGTGGAAGACCATCAACAATAAGCCCATCACCCAAACCAGGTCTCT
This sequence comes from Chanodichthys erythropterus, assembly GCF_024489055.1. Lineage (NCBI taxonomy): Eukaryota > Metazoa > Chordata > Actinopteri > Cypriniformes > Xenocyprididae > Chanodichthys > Chanodichthys erythropterus. The sequence continues at coordinate 37,352,381 of NC_090222.1, read as the reverse complement.
TCTTGTTTTATCTGGTTTAAGAGACTCCCAATATTCGTACTAAAAACTGGTTTTCTTCGTTCAGGTTTATAGTTAATGGCCTGAAGACCAATAAAGAGTATGTATTCCGGGTGAAGTCTGTGGGACTGGCAGGAAACAGCATCTACTCGGACGAGTCTCCTACCATTCAAGTCAAATCAGCGATATGTAAGTCTGACCGGCCTGTGAACCAAACGAGACCATGCAGGACAGCAGCCAGACAGCTTTAAATAGGACGCCGTCTCGTCTAAAGTGCTGCAGGCTGTCTGCTTGAGCCCTAGAAAGCTGTTTATGGTCTCAGTGTGAATTGATAATTGTATGAATGAGCTTCCTGGATGGATAGAGACAGCAAGTGAAGTATTTTGACTTGGGTTAGTGAAGGAGCATCCTAGCAGCCATATAGAAATGTGCAAATAATTCCTTAAAGACTTTAGCAACCTCATATTCATGCCCTAGAAATCACCCACAGCACTCTAAAATTGTCTTTAGGAAATATAAAACTCTGCAGGTTTATACTGTAGTATTCGGCTGTTAGTAAAGTACATATGCCTTTTTAAGCTTCATTATATGGAGAAAAGGTGTCCAGACGTGATGCTCTTGTACCTCACAGTCGTGTCCAAAGACAAGCTTTTTACTCAAGAGATGTAGAAGTAGAGTTATTCTGTGTCTGGCTCAATCCTGACAGTAATAGGCTGTTGTCTGGCGGTTCAGCTTTTCTCTTTGTAATAACGGGTGATTCTGAATGGCCCTCCTGCTCTGATGTGGGTTGAGATGAGGACAGACACATCTAATACCAGAGGCGCCGGAACCACATCTTACTGCTGATCAAACCATGTCTTTTTTAAAATAAATGATCACATTATCCTCACAGAAAACACATCAAGTGCTTTTGTTAATTATTAGGTTGTCCAGAAGTTCCCATCATTCCTTGAAATTGCATTAGAATTAACAGTAATTTAAGATGTTAATTTAATTAAAATGAGAGCGATTGTATATTTCTTTAGTGAAAGCCTGATGTGTTTCAGCCCTCTTGGCAGGCAGCTCTCTTCAGTTTCCTTACATTTTGAATGGAATCAAATGCAAATGGCATAAAATAAACTAGATTTGTATTTCCTGAAGGAAGTTGCCTTGCATGCAAGTCAGCAAAAAAAGTTTTAGGCAAGTTTAGTTTTTTTTAGTCTGTGTTTCTGTGTAAATGAAATGCCGCATTGGAGCCGTTATGCCAAATATGCATAATGTTTCATTGGAGTCTGCATGTATGTTTTGTTGGCCTAATTGCAGTAGTTTAATGCTTAGAAGTTTTAGAAGATTAAAAGGATGTTTTAGGAACATTAACATTGTGTTGTTGCAAAAACACTGTTTGTATTCTTGCATTTATGTGTGAATTTAGAGTTGAATGGCCCTATCACACACCCGACACAATGTGATGCCAGGCACAAAGCAAGTGTTTTTTGCTAGTTTCAGTCCGACGCAGTAATCATGTCCGGCGCTCACGTTGTTTAAATGGCAAATGCACTCACGCCCATCTGTTCGTCCATGGGCGTGCTGGTCTGAAAACGAGGTGTGTTCAGGTGTAATGATGGAGTGTTGCTATTATGAAGCAGCTGAAAATGACTGTACCATTGACCAACAAAAACATGGTCTAAAGTCAATGGCGCAGTATTTGTTTTGTTATTTAAAGAGAGCGTTAGTAATATGCGCCTGTAGGCGGGTGCACAACGCACATACATTCTGCTTGTTACACACACAGGGATGCACACAAACACACGCAGCAGCATACAAACATGCCAAATGTTAAAAATAAAAGGCTTACAATGTAAAGGATTATTATTGTGTACATAAAGATGCCTACATGTCATAATGGATAGTCATTGCATATACAGTGGCATGAAAAAGTATGTGAACCCCTTGCAGAATCTGTGAAAATGAGAATTATTTTAATAAAATAAGAGGGATAGTAAAAAATGCATGTTATTTTTTGTTTAGTACTGTCCTGAGTAAGATATTTTACATAAAAAGATGTTTGCATTTAGTTCACAAGACAAAACAATATCTGAATTTATTAAAATAACCCTATATGTGAAGCATTGATTCTCAATACTGTGTGTGGTTACCTGATGATCCACGACTGTTTTTGTGTTTTGTGATGGTTGTTCATGAGTCTCTTGTTTGTCCTGAGCAGTTAAACTGAGCTCTGTTCTTCAGAAAATCCTCCAGCTCCTGCAGATTCATCAGTTTTCAAGCATTTTTGCATATTTGAACCCTTTCCAGCAGTGACTGTAGGATTTTTGTAGGACAAACATCTTTTATGTAAAATATCTTACTCAGGACAGTACTAAACAAAAATAACATGCATTTTTTTTATTATACCTCTTATTTTATTAAAATAATTCTCATTTTCACAGATTCTGCAAGAGGTTCACATACTTTTTCATGCCACTGTATCAGAATTACCTATTTTCAGTATTACAAATGAAATTGGCTAATTATTTGACCAATCGTGGGAATATACACATGTATTTAAACTGATTCGTCAGGTTGAGGGTGTCTATATTCCACCATGTAAATAGTGAATCTGCCATGGTGTAAGTGCAACTGGCTTTTAAAGGGAATGAGACTCTGATTGGTTTACCGCACGTTACACCCAAAACACACCCATTACTCATTAAGAGACTAGGTATAACCCTTTTGGACCATGTGCCTGGTACACCAACCATTTTTTTCCATAGTTAAACTTGCAAAAGTGGATTCGGACACGCCCTAAGACAACCTGTGCCATGCACTTCAGACCATGTGCTTAGATCGTTAAAGTAGGGCCCAAAGAATTGTAGACATACACTATATTGCCAAAAGTATTGGGACACCCCTCCAAATCATTGAATCATGTTCCAATCACTTCCATGGCCACAGGTGTATAAATCAAGCACTAGGCATGCAGACTGCTTCTACAAACATTTGTGAAAGAACGGGTCGCTCTCAGGAGCTCAGTGAATTCAAGCGTGGTACCGTGATAGGTTGCCACCTGTGCAATAAGTCCATTTGTGAAATTTCCTCACTACTAAATATTCCACAGTAAACTGTTAGTGGTATCATAACAAAGTGGAAGCAATTGGGAACAACAGCAACAATACAGTCATCGTAAAATCACAGAGCGGGGTCAGCACATGCTGAGGACCTCCAAACTTTGTGTGGCCTTCAGATTAGCTCAAGAACAGTGCATAGAGAGCTTCATGGAATGGGTTTCCATGGCCGAGCAGCTGCATCCAAGCCTTACATCACCAAGTGCAATGCAAAGCGTTGGATGCAGTGGTGTAAAGCACGAGCCACTGGACTCTAGAGCAGTGGAGACGTGTTCTTTGGAGTGACCAATCACGCTTCTCTGTCTGGCAATCTGATGGACGAGTCTTGGTTTGGCATTAGCCAGGAGAACAGTACTTACCTGACTGCATTGTGCCAAGTGTAAAGTTTGGTGGAGGGGGATTATGGTGTGGGGTTGTTTTTCAGGGGTTGGGCTTGAACCCTTAGTTCCAGTGAAAGGAACTCTTAATGCTTCATCAAGTCATTTTGGACAATTTCATGCTCCCAACTTTATGGGAACAGTTTTGGGATGACCCCTTCCTGTTCCAACATGACTACGCACCAGTGCACAAAGCAAGGTCCATAAAGACATGGATGAGCGAGTTTGGTGTGGAGAAACTTGACTGGCCTGCACAGAGTCCTGACCTCAACCCGACAGAACACCTTTGGGATGAATTAGAGTGGAGACTGTGAGCCAGGCCTTCTCACCAACATCACTGCCTGACCTCACAAATGTGCTTTTAGAAGAATGGTCAAAAATTACCATAAAACACACTCCTAAACCTTGTGGAAAGCCTTCCCAGAAGAGTTAAAGCTGTTATAGATGCAAAGGGTGGGCCAACTCCATATTAAACCCTACGGATTAAGCATGGGATGTCATTAAAGTTCATGTGCTCGTAAAGGCAGGTGTCCCAAAATATTTTACAATATAGTGTATTTCATCTAATATATTTTAACACAAAAAATTATAACAATGGAACCTAAAATCATTAAATGTATTTCCACATATAACATGCTTGTGCTAAGTGGTCTGATTTACCTTCTATCGGCGACAGAAAATGAATATTATTATGCGTCTAATTTACATAAGTTTTATTATCTCAAAATAAAACTATTAAATTATTTTCATTAAATGAAATGAAGCTGAAATAAAATAAATGATACATTTTTAGATAAAAAAAAATTAAAAGAGAATTAGACTAACTTTTTTAACTAACTGAAATAAGTTTGAAGTTGAAGCACTAAAATTAAAAACTGGAAATAATAACTAAAAATGAACTAAAACAAAAAAAAAAAAATTATAATAATAAATTAAACCTAAATAGTAATATTTAATAAAAATAAACTTTTTTAAATTACTATTTAGGTTTAATTTATTTTTATTTCAGTTATCTTCTGATAATAATTAAGATCAGAAGTAAACTGGAATAAAAAATAAACCTAAATAGTAAAAATAAAATAATAAAAATGACAAAAGCACATAACAAAATGATTAAAAACTAAAATAAAATATAAAAATAAAAGCTAATTTAAAATATTAATAAAAAAACATGATAGTATATAAATCAACTCTGATTTCCATCTTTATGCCTCGCACACTGAAACACATTCATCACAAAACACATTTACTGGAATTTCTGAAAGGACAGTGAGGATGCTTAATTTTTAGTCAGCTGATTCTAGGTCACATTTTTACATGTGAATTTATCAGCGCATTATCAGGCCACTGGGACACACCTCGTGAATCCAGGACATTTGGTCATCCTATTCATTATTTAGGTTTTTCCAGCTGTAAAACACAGAGTGAATCAAATAATCACTTATTTGATTCATTAACAATTAATAACAAACATGATGTGGTTCACTTCAGCAGTAATCCTACACAAAATACAGCTGCAGCTTTGTGACCTCTGACCCTCCCTTTCCACATTACTGCAGATGTTCCATCCTGTCCATCAGCCATCACTGTGCTGCACTGCACCGGAGGAGAGATGGTAATTGGCTGGAGAGCCCCTGCCAATCACGGAGGAGACCCTGTGCGGGGCTATTACCTGGACCAGAGGCAGAAAACCCAGAGCACCTGGCGGGAGGTCAACGACAAGCCCATTGCAGAGAGGCTATACAAGGTAGGGCTGCACAATTATGGCAAAAAATCATAATCATGATTATTTTTGGTCAGTATTGAAATCACTATTATTTTAAAACAATTATTGGTGGGCTTATTTCACGATATGAGTCAAATATCAGTGAAATTTCACAATTATCGATACTTCAGCAAAAACTAATGCTAGGTTAACCAATGTAAGAAAAAGGTCCTCAAAATAATTACATAAGACAAGAAAACTGTGAGCAGTACAATAATTACAAACAAAATGGAGAAATAAATACAATAGAACAAAAATACAAATTAAATTTGTCAGGAAGGTGTACTAATGGTGGTATTCGGATAAATAATAGCCTACAACAAAAAAAAAGTAATAATCAAATATAAATAGTCTTACTGTACACACTAAATCAGTGGTCACCAAACATTTTAAGCCCAAGATCACAGACCTCGAACTTTATGAAAGACAAGATCTACCTCTGAAGAATTGATAGAAAAAGAGCCCAGATTGTATTTAGGATTTTTTCATGGTCAATTCAGATTCGAATTTATTTATTTTTATGAGCAAATTGAGCGATTCCGATACTGGTTGCAGATTTTTTTTTTTTTATAAACAAAAATATTTAGGCATTTCATAGAGGTAAATATTGCATGTTAATCACAATCCAAACAAAAATGCAGCACACGTTGCATGTTGTTTTTGAAACAGTATTTTCAAACAATGCTAACAGGCTGATATCTAGCTAGATAAGCTAGATAGATCAAATATTTTATATTTAGTACAAGTTTTTGAAATATTATAACATTTTCCATGTTTTATAGCGGTTGTACCGAATTACCTGATGTTTCGGGACATGTGAATGAGCAAGAGAAAACATGAATTTTTCAAATAGATTGATTATTTTTCAAATAGTGAAGAGAGTGTTAGTTACTTTGCTTCATGACCATGTGGTCCTTTGCAGGTGTCTGAATGATGTCACATCCTGTCACATGATTTTGACTGCATGACTTGATCCAAAATTATCCTTTTATATTGGTTACTCCGAATGACATCAATGAAATAAATTTTTCCGGACATTCTTTCTCATAACAAAGCAACAACTTCTACACATAATTGTAATACCATTTTGCACTATGTTGATATATGGTGTTATAAAATTATTCCAGAATAAAAAATATATACATTTATTACATTATAAGATATTTTAATCACAAATAACATGGCTGTATTGGCCTTTGGACGGTTAAACCGAATGACCTTTTGATACTTCAAAATCTTTAAAATACCTTTATATGTAGCAAAAAATAATTAAAACCTGAATTAGATTTGAATTAGATTTAATTTCAAGATTTAAAGGAAAAACAGAACGGTCTGACTTTATCTTTGTGAAATTATATGCTCCATACAAAACAATTCATGAAACAAAAACTGCAGACAGGCTGAATGAGACGCAGATTCACTCTCTGACAGCAGGTGGCGCTTATGGAAGAGCAGCGATACAGCGTTTTCTTGGTTACCACTGTAAACAAAGCAGCACTGTGCTTATAAACTTATTTCTACTTTATTTGGAGGTAAGAGGAAAATAAAATGCCAATGCCATCAAAACTTTTCTGAAGATAGTAAGTTCCCTTCAGAGTTCTTATAACCCCTCACCCCCAGTTCAATATTTATATTTTCTTCCTATATTTATGCCTGCCTCTTCAGTGTCTTGTTAACGGCCGTTTACAGACTCAGACATGATGTGGGCTGTTTACCTTTATCACTGTCCCAGTAGCTTCCGAAAATAACATAAAAATAGATACAACAATTCAGTACAAAGACTGGAAAAATGTAATGTCTTTTTGTACTCATGTTTCTGTTATTTTCGAGAGCTACTGGGACAGTGATAAAGATCTACCAGTCGCGATCGACAGGTTGGCGACCACTGCATTAAATATAGATTAATCTTTATTAAAGCTACTTGAGTTATTCAGTCAAGATCAGTTTGTGATTTTCCTTTGTCACTTGTTGTTTGATTATCAATAATGACAGACTAGAGCAGGTTTATTAGGCTACCGTCACTTTAAGAGCTGCACGGATCCAATATCCTGTTACACACGAGTTTTCTTACTCTCCAAAATACTCTCCAAAAAGACACTTTGATATTTTTGTGTCTATGCATTCAGTTCCAACTTGGAGCGCGCGCACAGAAAGCCACCTGGGTAACAGGGTCTCCTTTACGGCTAAATGTGCTTTTAATAACATTGTTTAATATCAAACACGTCCCGCAGTTTAGCAAAAGTAGACTGCATTTTACAACACTCACTTTTTCAGCTGATTTGGATGTTAAAGCTGCAGCGATTTCTGAGAAACTCTGTTGAAAGTGGATCGGCCCGAGCACCAAAACACACTTGTAGCCAATCAGGAGTAAGGGGCATGTCCACTCATTAGGGGGGAGGTGCCTTTGTTGCATGAATTTGTGGGCGGAGCTATCAAGATGGGTTAGGAGCGTGTTTGTTTTAGTGATTTCAAATATCAACAGCGTTTTTTTTTTCAGAAATTGCTTACTGCACCTTTAAGTTTGGGCTTTTAGGGAGGAAGGAAATTGCAGTGCTGTGAAGGAAGGGAAAGTGTATGGACAGTATGCGGCAGTGGCACAGTAACCATTTTACCTTGATTATCTTGTTTTCATTATCGTTAGAAGCCAAAATCAAAATCAAAAATCAATTACGATTAATCGCACAGCCCTAATGCAAGGTGAACTGAGCTGAGAATGTCAGTGTAAACAACACAACATAAAGTTTAATTCACTGATGCATTTACTTACATGCTGCTGCAGTGACTAATAATGAGATGTGCTTAAATGAGTCATAAATAATGTTTATTACTGCTCAAAGTTTCATTACAGTCATATCAGGCACATCTGTCTTTGTCTAACTTGATTCTCTTACTTTAAATGTGTCACCGAGCAACCATGGTGTCCATGGAGACTTAATTAAAACTTAAAGCTCTGTTTACTTTTGATTGTTTTCACTGTTTAATTAGACGGTGCTCTAGTGTGAACATCACATTATTGTGGTTTGATGAAAAAATGTTTCCCAATCGATTGTTAGAACAAGTGATGTTTAATTTGTGGAGTAGATAGACAGAGGCTACGGCCTTTAGTTTTTAAAGCAGTTCTCGTCATTAGTTGCTGCAGATGCATGTAAACAAACCCACCATTTAATTACTAAACAGTTACTCTATGTTATGTCGTTTATGCTGACATTCTGAGTTAATTATTGGTTTTAAGTATAATAATGAACAAAACTATCCACAAATACAGTGCAAATTGGTGTTCCCATCTTTGACAACATGTTCTTTTACATGAACTATTATCTAACTGACTTAGCATGAATACTAGTTAGTTTTAAATGAATAAAATGCCTTAAAATAAAGTGATTTTGGTCCGTCCCACATCAGAGGTCTTGACCTTCTTGACTGCATCCAACAAATAATATCAAACAACAATAAATATACATCATCTGTTCAGTTGATATTCAGTAAATTATTTAATTCATTTGATTGGCAAAAAAAAGTAATATCTAGTCAAAAACTCACACATGATTTAGTGATTTTTATATACTATTTATTATGTATATAGTATTTATTAATATTTTGATTTAGTTTTTATTTTGATATTTGGGTCATTGAAGAATAAGTTTTTTAAAAGTGTAAAAAAACATAAGCGATAGAGATATAATTAATTTTGAAGTTTTATTAAGTGTTAACAATGAGATTGTGGTTTTTAAAAACAATTAACGCTGTTTTTGTCATTTTGGTTATACCGAATGACAATATTTTCAAACAATGCTAACAGGCTGATATCTAGCTAGATAGCTAGATAGATCAAATATTTTTATATTTAGTACAAGTTTTTGAAATATTACATAATTTTCCATGTTTTATAGCGGTTGTACCGAATGACCTGATGTTTCGGGACATGCATACCAGCAAGTGAAAACATGAATTTTTCAAATAGTTAAGAGAGAGTTAGTTACTTTGCTTCATGACCATGTGGTCCTTTGCAGGTGTCTGAATGATGTTACATCCTATCACATGATTTTGACTGCATTACTTGATCCAAAATGATCCCTTTATATTGGTTACTCCAAATGACATCAATTAAATTATTTTTTCCGGACATTGTTTCTCATAACAAAGCAACAACTTCTACACATAATTTAAAATAATTTTGCACTATGTTGATATATGATGATATAAAATCATTCCAGAATAAAAAAATATATACATTTATTACATAATAAGATATTTTAATCACAAATGAAATGGCTGTATTGGCTTTTGGACGGTTAAACCGAATGACCTTTTGACACTTCATAATCTTTAAAATACCTTTATATGTAGCAAAATATAATTAAAACATTTTGTATTCAATAAAAGAGATCTAGTTGTACTACTTTGGATGACATACAGTGGTGTGAAAAAGTGTTTGCCCCCTTCCTGATTTTTCATTATTTGCATGTTTGTCACACTTTAATGTTTCAGATCATCAAACAAATTTAAACATGAATCAAAGATAACATAAGTAAACACAACATGCAGTTTTTAAATGAAGGTTTTTATTATGAAGGGAAAACAAAATCCAAACCCTCATGGCCCTGTGTGAAAAAGTGCTTGCCCCCTAAACCTAATAAATGGTTGGTCTTAGCAGCAACAACTGCAATCAAGCATTTGCGATAACTTGCAATGAGTCTGTTACAGCGCTGTGGAGGAACTTTGGCCACTCGTCTTTGCAGAATTGTTGTAATTCAGCCACATTGGAGGGTTTTCGAGCATGAACCACATTTTTAAGATCATGCCACAGCATCTCAATAGGATTGAGGTCAGGGCTTTGACTAGGCCACTCCAAAGTCTTCATTTTGTTTTTCTTCAGCCATTCAGAGGTGGACTTGCTGGTGTGTTTTGGATCATTGTCCTTCTGCAGAACCCAAGTTCACTTCAGCTTGAGGTCACGAACAGATGGCCGGACATTGTCCTTCAGGTTTTTTTGGTAGACAGCAGAATTCATGGTTCCATTTATCACAGCGCGTCTTCCAGGTCCTGAAGCAGCAAAACAGCCCCAGACCATCACACTACCACCACCATATTTTACTGTTGGTATGATGTTTTTGTTTTTTTTTAAATGCAGTTTTACTTTTACGCCAGACGTAATGGGACTTCCAAAAAGTTCAACTTTTGTCTCATCAGTCCAGAGAGTATCTTCACAAAAGTCTTGGGGATCATCAAGATGTTTTCTGGCAAAACTGAGACGAGCCTTTATGTTCTTTTTGCTCAGCAGTGGCTTTCATCTTGGAACTCTGCCATGCAGGCCATTTTTGCCCAGCCTCTTTCTTATGGTGGAGTCATGAACACTGACCTTAACTGAGGCAAATGAGGCCTGCAGTTCTTTGGATGTTTTTTGTGGGGTCTTTTGTGACCTCTTGGATGAGTCGTCGCTGTGCTTTTGGGGTAATTTTGGTCGGCCGGATACTCCTGGGAAGGTTCACCACTGTTCTATGTTTTCGCCATTTGTGGGTAATGGCTCTCATTGTGGTTCTCTGGAGTCCCAAAGCTTTAGAAATTGCTTTATAACCTTTTCATCTCAATTACTTTCTTTCTCATTTGTTCCTGAATTTCTTTGGATCTCAACATGCGTAGCTTTTGTTGATCTTTTGTTCTACTTCACTTTTGTCAGGCAGGTCCTATTTAAGTGATTTCTTGATTGTGAACAGGTGTGGCAGTAATCAGGCCTGGGTGTGGCCAGAGAAACTGAACTCAGGTGTGATAAACCACAGTTAAGTTATGTTTTAACAATGGGGGGCAAGCACTTTTTCACACAGGGCCATGTGGGTTTGGATTTTGTTTATCTCTTCATAATAAAAACCAAAATTGCATTTTGTGTTTTCTTGTGTTACCTTTGATTCATATTTAAATTTGTTTGATGATCTGAAATATTAAAGTGTGACAAACATGCAAAAAAAATAAAAAATCAGGAAGGGGGCAAGCACTTCAGATTTTTGATTTAATTTTGGTTTGTTTCAGTAATTTTCTTAGTTTTCATGATTTTAATATTTCTATTTAGCTTTAATTTATTCTTATTTCAGTTTTAGCTTTATTAATTTTAGTACTTCAACTACACTTAGTTATCGTGGCAATATTTTTAAGGTTAACATCTAATATTTATATTTAATTTAATTTCAGCTTTTTTTCAGTTAACAAAACCATTTTAATAGTTATAATTTTTACATTGTATTTTGCCTGTTTTATGCACTAAAATGTCTGATCACTTAGTAAAGTAACGGCACACTTCACTTCAAAAGGATGCATGATTTGAGAAATCATTCATATCTGAATCACAAACTAAATGTCAAAGTTTATGCCTGTAGTTCAATCACATCATTAAACCTCTTGGTAAACAAACAGCATTTTCTGAAGGTTTAGTACCTTTTTGGACAAAACTGAACATGTTTTAAGAGTTTCAAGCACTTTTTCTACTTGTGGAAAGTGTCATGAGTGCACATCGCCCTCTGATGGACTGAAATGGCTACAACAACAGCCTCATGTCTGCTTCTATTAACATGTCCCCTGAAAAATAGTTTTTTTTTGGTGGGAAGGAGGGGGTTGTTTTGCACAATTTGCTCACATGAAAGACTCAAAGTACATGATGTCAATTAGAAACACTGATCTTTGAAGGCACTTTGTGATCTTAGCATGTGAATCCCATGTTAATGATTTCCGCCTCTCATTGAGCAGTCAGGAAGACACACCACCTGCCCAGCCTCATTAGACACCATCAGAATCCTACGCTGAAATCCCTTCACCATTCCTGACGCCTGCCATCTAGTGGCCTTTCTCTGTCCCAGCAGGCAGCGGGTGGCCTGGTCTTGACGCTCAAGAGATTTGAGCTCCCAGATAAGCCTCTGATTTGATAAGAGGATTCAGGCAACAGTTAATCACGAGTCTAAAAGGCTCTAGAAGGCCTGTGTTCCTAAATCCAATCCCAATTATGTGTGGCTAGGTGGACACTCATGGTGATCTTTGCTTCTCATCACAGAAAGCAATGTTTATCGGTACAAGTACCTCTCTGGCCTAATGGTCCTCCATATAGACGTCAACCGGTGGATCAATGCACTGAAGATAAAGGCTTTTCTGGGCAGGGGTGTTATTGTTAACAGAAACTTAAACTAAAAACAATAAAGAAACATTTTCATTACTTTAAATAATATCAAAAGGAAATGTTTAATCTTTTTTTTTTTTTTTTTTAGCTTGTTGCCAACAATGCCAAGACGTCATTTTTCATTTTCTTTTAGTTTCACTTGAAGTACTAAAAAAAGTCAGATTGAAACAAGGAACTAGGAACAAGGAAGTGACATATTTTTAAAAAACTAAACATGCCAAGAACACACAACAAAATTACTAACCCTTTAACTAAAATTATCATGTTTCATATGAAAAAATGAAATTATGAATATGAAAACTGAAAATATACAAATAAAAACTCATTTAAAATATTAAACAAAACTGGAAAGTAGCCTATAGTTTGTCGGGACAAACTTTCATTATGGCCTGAAGCCTTGTCTGAAATTATAAAAGTTTTACAATCTTCCAGGCATGTTTTATCATGTTGTTCTTATCATGTGTCTAGCATTATTTTGCATTTTGCTTACATGTTTTAATACATTGCTAACATGAATTATCATGTTGTAAGCATTTTTAGCATGTTGCTAGCATGAATTGGCATGTTACTAACATACCTTACAATAGAGGGTATGCACTTGACGTCACTGTCGACCATTATGACTGCAGTTACGCCCACTGAGTGGCAAAAGACTGAGTGGCAGCATTGGTTTTCAGCATGAATGCCGCACAAAACACATCTAAAATGGGAAAAAGCTTTGCAGCTGACTGTACAAATAGCTTTGACACAAAATCTGAGGTATATTTTTACGAACTGCTGAAAGCTACAGAAAAAAAGAAGCAAATAAGTCACTGCATTTCACAGAACAGCTGGACATGTTTTTCAGTTATCATTTTGTGTCAAAATGTTGGAATTTGGTGTAAAATCATACCGAATATATTGTAGGGTACGACGCCTTTGATTTAATTTTCCTCTAAACAACTAGATGGCACAAAAATTTGCCACAGCACTTTCCTAAACATCAATTTTTCAAAATGTACGATCGCGGGAAGTTGATTCTGAGGTAAGTTGATCTAATATTTGATGTTGTTAAAAATGTTGTTGATTAATGTAGCAAATAAGAATCCATTAAATTAATGTTTGTATTTTCAGACAAAGGTTTTCTTAATGATTTTTGAAGGTAATTCAAGCAACAGTTTATCAATAACGGAAGAATATGTATGGTGTTTGGGGTAAAAAGCGCCCCTGCTGTTGGGGCAAAATTCACAATAATTAACATGATAATGAATAGCTGGATGACTTTTCCATTTCTTGACATGACACGGTTAGATTCACATAGCAAATATCATATATCAAATTGGGTATCCATCTTAGAGATAATACCCATATTTATAATGAAACAATCATAAAATTTAAAATATATTAATCATATCATAATAAAATATAATTTATTGTTACTACTGTCTCTCCTTCAATGCTTTCAGAATCTTTACTTTTTAAAATAATTTTGTTTCTGTATTTCTGTATTTTTAAAATCTATTTTTATATTTTATATATAAAAATATATATTACATAGGCCTATTTTAATGACAGTATATTAACTGAACAAAAATGAATTTTTATTTATCAAAATAAACAGAAAATAGTACAAACTTTGCTAAAGTTGTTCTTTTGAACAAGTATTAACCTAGTCATTATTAAAAACATATTATTTTAGCTAAAGTATTTGTATCAACACCATGTGCCTTTTACCCCATGTGTGCCCCCCTCACCACCTCATACATTTATAAGATTTATAAACAAAATTAACCACTTTATTATTTATTTCTCTTTTTTTTTCACGCAAAATATGTTGCTCCATCAATGTACAATACAAATATATATATATATATATTTTTTTTTTTTCCTGCAATCATACACTTTTAGAGTAGTGAAAAGCACAATTTTTCTTAAGGTGTGCCTTTAGACCCGTTGTACCCTATTGTTGTATATTGTGTTGACAGCACATCAATTAAATATTTACCATCTCATATTCTGCATAATTGGGTGTTTTTAGATAAACTGACAAAAACTATACAAGTTTTAGGACTGGACGATATGACAAAATTCCTGGCTGCATGTCAATATCCATGGATTAGGTTTCTTTGACATGATATAATGAACACTTTCAAGCCCAACCTTTAGAATAATCGTTTGTTTTACTCGCGTTTTCGCAGTTTCCTCTATTAAATCCAGTCATTTAGCAGGTTCTTTTACCACTCAGTCCAGCTTAGGGAGTGCATTCTGGCGGGAAAGTGATGTCTATGCATACCCTCTATTGCTAACATGTTGCTAGCATGTTTCAGCATTTTGTTAGCATGTCGCTAGCATGTTTTAGCACATTTTTAGCATGATTTAACATGTTGCTAGCATGTTTCACCACATTGCCAACATAAATTAACTTTGCTAACATGATTTAGCATTTTGCTAGCATGCTTTAACATTGTTAGCCTGTTTTAGCACATTGTTACCATGAATTAGCATGTTGCTAGCATGAAATAACACATTGTTAGCATGATTTAGTACGTTGTTAGCATGAATTAGCATGTTTTAACACATTGCTATCATGAATTAGTTACATTTTGCATTTAAATAAACACTAAAAATCGGAAACAGAGTCTGCTTATATATTATTAACACTACACTGTCTCTTTTTGTAGATGTTTTATATTCTCTTTTATTCTCTTTCTTGTCCTTTCAGCCATTTTTTTCCCATTATCTGTCTGTTTTGTTTTAGGTGACAGGCCTTCAGGAAGGGAGTTTTTATCAGTTCCGTGTCTTCGCGGCCAACATCATTGGGCTGGGCAACCCTTCTGAACCCAGTGAACTGCTTTTATGTGAGCGCTGGACGATGCCTGAGCCTGGTAAGATCATGCACAGTTAGGGAATAATGGGAATTTTACATGTTTTTGCATTCATTAACAGTTCTTGTAGCGTTTCCGAATTTCTTGTCCTGAATAATCTCTTTTGAACAAAATATATTTTACTCATTAAACATGCTCGAAAACTCATGAAACTTTGCAGACACGTCAGAAGTGGTGAAAATTTACGTCTGATATGGGTTTCAGAATTAGATGTGGCAAAATGGCTCAATAGCGCCACCTACAAAATTTCAATTAAGCGCCTTTTGTGCTATGTTTCACGTACAGGTATGAAATTTGGTAGACAGATGTAACAGTCCAATACCTACAAAAAAGTTCAGGTGCAAAATCTGAAAACCCAACAGGAAGTGAGAGATTTTGAATTTTCTCTGCAAAATTTTTGCAGTTTTTGCCATTTCCAGATGTACTTTAACGAACTCCTCCTAGAGCTTTAATCAGATCAACATCATCTTTGGTCAGTCTAATCTAAAGGCCTGAGCGATGTTAAATTGCAAAGATCTAGAGTTTTCGCTGAAGGGCGTGTCCGTGGCGTCCTGACAAATTTCAATGTTTTGCCATGAAACAGGAGGTTGTTGTAACTCGGGTATACAATGTCAGATCTGCTCCAAACTTCACATGTTTTGTGAATATTAGCATAAATGCCAATATTCAGTTACAGTCATAGCACCACCTGCTGGCAACAGGAAATGGCATGCTTTGAACTGTAATTCACTCCCAGAAACACATTTAAATTTGCCACGAAGTACCAAACATGCTAAAAACACGTTAAATCATGCAACACTTGGCTGTGCTAATGTATGCGATTAACGCCATGAAACAGGAAGTTGTTGTAACTCAGGCATACAATGTCTGATCTGCTCCATGTTTGATAATAGTCCTGGCCTGAAGACATCTACATAGCAATATTCAGTTATAGTCAACATGCAGTAACTGATTACAATTCATAAGTAATCTACCCAGCTCTGTTGGTCGACCACTTACAGTGCATATCTGAAACTAAAGGTCCATTACTATATCTGAATTTCAGCTGCAGATCTTTCTCAACGCCTGATACACAGTGATACAAATAGACAAACTTTTTTTTCCGTATCAATTCCAGCACGAGTCTCATACTATTGAAGTGCATCAAAGTTTATATTTTATAATGACTTCATCTTTACAGTGTGCTTCACTAGAGCGCATCTCTCTGGCACAGTGATACAGAATTCAACAATCGATAAAAGTCGTTTTTCTTCCATTGTTCTTCCTTTGTGCTGGTTCACTTGTTTGCAATTTTTGAGGGTTATTTCACTTACAGCACGTTCATTTAACAAGAGAGAGTGGAGACGGCTGACGGCACACTACATTTCTCCTTTAGTTATCAGCTGTATGCCTTGGCATATTGTGAGCTAGATGATTTATTTCTTTTATTTTATTGTGTGTAATATGTTCAAAAGGATAAGTACAGCTCTTATTAAGTGAAATGTGTGAAATACATAAGAGAAATAAATCCATATAATCTAGAAGTTAAAGCTGAAGTGTGTAATTTTTTCAGTTTGCAAATATGTTTCCTGAACACAATTAAAATGAGTTGCCAAAGCATCTTTAAATGGACAGAGTGGCAGAGTGATGATGGATAACTGAATGATGCATTCATTTCTTGCAGGTTGTCCATATGATCTGGAATTTAGAGAAGTGAGGTGCAACTCTCTGGTGCTGTTGTGGGCGGAGCCTCTGTACAAGGGCCAATCAGAGATCAGTGGGTATATAGTGGAGATGAGTAAGGGGGCGGGGTCTGAGGATTGGACCCCTGTGACAAGTGAGCCGGTGACAGAAACTCACTTAAAGGTTCGTTTAGTTTCTCTTTTTGCAGTACATTTACCAGGTTTGGGCAATATTCAGAATTTAGGATTTTGAATTGAATCACAGTCTAATTCTTATCATTATTACAGGTGAATAAGGTAGAAAAAAATAAAAAATATCACTATACTTACCCAGATTAATCACAGTACATTAGGACAATTGGTTTGTATAATAAGTGTTCTGAAATGTTATGTTTAAATATGTAAATAATACATAATCTAATTAAATATGCACTAATTTGCAACATTTCCAGAATAGAAATCTGAACATAAAGCCAGTTTCAGGTTCTTGTTTCATTTTCTTGACATATTTGAGTTAAATTTGGTTTCATTTTAAAAAAATTTTTTTACATAGAAATTTTGTTTGTTTTTTCTAGTAATTTTATGTGCTTTTTCCATTTTATTTGTTTTTGTTTTTTAATATTGCTAATTAGGTTTAATTTAATTTTTATTTCAGTTTTATTTTTAATTTATTTCCAGTTAATACATTTAGTTCTTCAACTTAAACTAATTTCATCTTATTGCCAAGGCAACATTTCAAATTTTCATATGGTTTAATTTTTGCAAATAATATATATAATTAATATATAATTCTAGTTTTTTCAGATTTATTTCAATTAATAGAAATGTTTTTTAAAAGTTTTAATTAATGATAATAACCCTGTGTTGGATATCTCACTCCATAAATCAGAAAATACTGTCAACAGCCAGAAAAATATACATTTTTAAACCATATTTTAGGAATAAAACAATATATAAATCAAGTTAATGATATATGAAGAAACCCCTCAGATAGGAATAAAACTGTAAAGTCTGGTGTACCTAAAGCTGTTGAAGTGGAGATTTCTGACAAACTCTCCACCTTTAAAGATTGAAATCTACAGATGCAAATAGATAAAATGCAATAAACACTTAAAAGTGTATTTTGGATGTTTTCTTTTCACTAGTCTGAAAGAAAACATGTTATGGAAGCAAAATAGCCTTAAATCTTAAAATTCACCAGTGCATGAAAAACCATTCGCCTACAGCGTCTTGAATTAAAAGAGTCTCAATGCCATTCTGAATAGTTACATTTGCATCCAGTCCCACAAAAGCTTTGTAAGACGAGTGGATGGTTGTTGTTCAGGTTTCAGGTCTGCAAGCAGGTCTGACGTACCGTTTCCGTGTGTCTGCCGTTAATGATGCTGGAGTCGGCATGTCTTCTGTGCCGTCTGAGCCAGTCAAAGCGCAGACTAAAGCAGGTCAGCTCCCTGGAAATCTGCATAATGACTTCATTCTCATTTTACACTGAGTTGTGTTTAACTCTATCCCGCTTTTGCCACCAGGAACCAAAGAGATTGAGATCGGAGTTGATAATGATGGCTTCATCTTCCTGAGCTTTGAAGCTGCTGACATGGCTGATAGAGACGTCTTTAAGTGGAATAAGAACTACGGAAAAGCTATTGATGCTGGACGAGCCCGCTTGGAGAACAAAAACAACAGGTCTTTTGCCAATATGTCATAATATGAGCACACTTTTTCAGTAGCTTTAGTTCTAGAAGTATGTTTCTCATTTATTTTTGCCATAGGGATTTCCAACAGTTTGACAATAAAGAGTTCTGAACTATGAATCAAACAAACCAACATACAAACTTTGATTTAACGCAAAAAAGACAGAAGACTGTGAACTTAAATTGTTTTAATGCGCAAATGATACTCATCCCATGAAGCACTGCTATTAATTAATCAAAAAACAAAATAAATAAATACAATAAAAGAAACAGTATATATTGAGTTAATTAACATGTATATTAATTACCTCAATATATGCTATCTATACAGTATATACATATATATATATATATATATATATATATATATATATACACACACAAACTTTTATGTTAGATGCGATTAATCATGATTAATCGATTTGACAGCACTAATATGTATAGAAATATATATGAAATGGTGAGTGTGTATTATCCTAATGTATGCTGTTTATATATATATATATATATATATATATATATATATATATATATATATATATATATATATATATATATATATATATATATATATATTTATTATAATGGTGTGTGAGTGTATGTATATATATATAATATTTTTATTTATTATAATGGTGTGTGAGTGTATGTATATATATATATATATATATATATATATATATATATATATATATATATATATATATATATATATATATATATATATATATATATATATATATATATATACACACACACCTTAAACACTCAAAAAATAGAAATTGTCGAAATTTAATAAGAAAAAGAAAATATGAATCTTTAAAGAACATCCTGGTCATTCTTTTCCATATAATGAAAGTAAATGAGGAACAAAAATTGTTATAAAATGTCCCTTAAAAGTAGTTCATATGTCTTGTGTTGAATACTCATATATAAGTCTTCTGAAGCCATATGATTACTTCCAATCTGTTGAAGCTCTGAAATGCACTACAAATCCTACAACTATTTTAAAATTAATCTTTTTGCTTCAACAGAAGAAATAAATTTATACAGTTGTGGGTTCAAGTAAATAATGGAAATTATTTGTTTTGGGTAAACTGTACCTTTAAATAGTCTATAAACCTGGTCCAAATGTTGGTCATTATGTCTCCCAGGTCAGTTCTTACCTTCACGGACGCCTCAGAGCAGGATTTGGGCCTTTACACAGTGGAGCTGAGCGGAAACCCTGACATCTCCTCTAGCTTCACCTTCACTGCGGAGGGTAGATATTCATTCCTATCTCTGCATAATGCATTACCTGAACACGGTGGCATAAGACCTTGTGCAAACTTGATGCATAACTCGTCTTTTCTTAGTTTTACCCCAGTGTTTTATCATCATCCGGCCGTTGATTAATGTTTTGTCAAGCTCCTTTGCCCTAAACCATGTTGTACAAGATTGTGTATTTTCACCCTACTCAAAGTGTGACTCTTTGTGTCAGATATCTTGTATGTATAAGCTGCATGACAAATATAATCTTTATAGAGATACAGAAAGAGAATACAGAGCGGTTTAACTTGAAATCTTATTTGCAAAGATGTCAGATCATTCTGACAGCAGCCGGTATCTTTGTCTTGATATTGTGGACTGCTGCAAGTGATTGAATTTGACTTTGCAATTGTGCCATTTTCTTTCTCAGATCTGGAGAGGCTGACAGAACTCAGCTGGCATGTCAGAAACCCGTGTAAGTGAATCAAATGCACGTCAGAAATTGCACAAATTTTCAGAGAATCTGAGATAGATTAGCGTTCAAAGTTTGGGGTATGCAAGATGTTTTAATGTTTTGGACAAAGTCTGACAGAATGCTGATTTTTGATTAAACTTTATTGTTTTAAAGGGCACACATCTTGAAAATCTGACTTTTTCCGTGTTTAAGTGCTATAATCGGGTCCCCGGTGCATCTACCAACCCAGAAAACGTTAAAAAGGACAATCCAGTAACTTTGTTTTGGCAAGCCTTTCTCTGCAAGCATGTGAAAAAACGAGCCGCTTAGATTTCACTCCCCTAGTGACGTAGGAAAGGGATCTTATTATAATATTACCGCCCATTAATCTGCACGTTTCCACCCACAGCAGTACCATTTTGTTCTCACAAGTGTGAACGGTGCTGAGAAACTGCGTGAGATTCTCCAGCTTTGTTGTTGTTGAGCAACCGAAGCACGAGCTGTTAAAGCTCCGCCCTCTTCTGGAAAGGGGGCGGGGAGCAGCAGCTCATTTGCATTTAAAGTGACACACACAAAAACGGCGTGTTTTTGCTCACTCCCAAATAGGGGCAAATTTAACAAGCTATAATAAATGATCTGTGGGGGATTTTGAGCTGAAACTTCACAGACACATTCTGGAGACACCAGAGACTTATATTACATCTTGTGAAAAGGGGCACAATTGGTCACCTTTAAATCTTTGTACAAATCTCTCCTCTTCCAGTGATTGTTCTGAGGTCTGAAGGCTGGCAGGTGGACGTGTCGGAGCAGGGAAGTGTCCGTCTGTGGCTGCAGACAGAAGCTCTCAGCAGTGCCGCGGTTCTTCGGCTCATTCTCAATGACGGAGAGATCTCCGGCACACCGGTAACCGGCTCCGATCACATTTTGTGCTGTCTAATTTGATTTTGACATTAATAAAGTCATCTGCATGTGTCTGTTCCTTCATTTCGTCTTTCATCGGCGACTTCTAAAGAGCTGTGTGGGTGTGTGTCCTGCAGGCCCGTAAGATTAACTTTGACAAGGCACAAGGTCTGGTGGAGATCCTGTTTGATCAGCTCTCAAAAGAAGATGAGGGCTCGTACACCGCACAGCTCAAAGACGGCCGGGCCAAGAACCAGTTCACACTGGTGTTTGTGGATAAGAGTATGTTCACAATATAACATGTCATTAAACTATGAAGCTGGTATTTGATTAAAGAAATAATAAGAAATGATGCAAATATATTGTAAAATAAAAAGCAGTCGTATTTGCATGATTCTTCAGTGACTTGTTTTCAACACTGATAATTCTTGAGCAGCAAATCATCATATTAGAATGATTTCTGAAGGATCATGTGACCCTGAAGACTGGAGTAATGATGCTGAAAATTCAACTTTGATCACAGGAATAAATTACTTTTTAAAGTATATTCACACAGAAAACAGTTTTTTTAAATTGCAATAATATTTCACAATATTACTGATTTTATTGTATTTTTGAATGGTAGCATATGTATATTTATATACACTACTGATCAAAAGTTTAAGGTTTGTACATTTTTTTTTTTTTTAATGGTTTTGCAAAAAAATCTCTTCTGCTTACCAAGGCTGCATTTATTTGATCAGAAATACAGTA
The DNA here is from genome assembly GCF_024489055.1 of Chanodichthys erythropterus. NCBI lineage: Eukaryota > Metazoa > Chordata > Actinopteri > Cypriniformes > Xenocyprididae > Chanodichthys > Chanodichthys erythropterus. Next base: position 37,330,414 of record NC_090222.1, on the reverse strand, counting down.
AAAACATCATTATTGTGAAATATTTTTACAATTTAAAAGAACTGTTTTCTATGTGAATATATAGTAAAATGTAATTTATTCCTGTGATCAAAGCTGACATTTTTCAGCATCATTACTCCAGTCTTCAGTGTCACATGATCCTTCAGAAATCATGAATGAAATGCATTTTATAACGTTAATTATCAATTTTTAATCACCCACTTGATGCAGCAAAACTCAATTTTTTTTTCTGATATACCTGGCGACAGGCCAAAGGTCATACTGAATATTTCTCCAGATTTAATCTGAATTCTTCTGTTTCATTGTTTGTCAGAGTTTCAGGACACACTAGCCAAATCTGAGGCCAACAGACGAAACTGGAAGAGAAAGGCGGGTGAGTCGACAAACAGATCTAGAGACCAATAATAACAGATGAACAGAGAAACCATGTCAGCAGATGCACAAATGAATACAGACTATTACGAGAAGCTCTCATGCAATGCATCAAGAGCTAAAACACACTGTAGCTACTAGCTGACTTTTACAATTTAATCTACAATAAACATGTAGACATCAGAATTGAAGCTTAAATCGAGTTTACAACAAGCTCTCATTTGTTAACAATGCATTAACTACCAAAATAAGCAATATTTTTTAAGCATTTATTAATCTTCATTAATGATGGTTAGGAAAAATATATTTGATCATGTTAGTTCACAATGCATACAACTTTTGAATTTAAAAACGCATTAGTAAATGTTAGTTAACATAAATTAAGATTACATTGTTCATGTGAACTAGTTATGGAACCTTGTTGTAAAGTGTTCAAATACCACTGATTCAAGTCAAATGACCGAATCAAATGTTTCTCTTTGTGTTTTGTTCTCCAAGGTCCCCATTTCGAGGAGTTTTTGTCATGGACAGTGACCTCCAATTGTGAAATGATTATAAAGTGCAAGGTAATGATATTTCTTCACGAATGACAATGCATCAGCATTTAAACAGTATGACAATCAGTGTGTCTATGGCTGCAGGTCACTAATGTGAACAAAGACACGCATCTGAAGTGGTTTAAGGACGGAGTGGAGCTTCCTCAGGCCGTGTACGAGCCCTCGGGTGTCAGTACGTTCACTGTGCCACAGGTACTGCCTCCATCACATTCACCCTCAAACCCATATGAGAACAGAGACAGGACATGTTAAGGGTTCAGTACAAGTTCAACAGAATTTCTGAGAAGTTTTCAGAAAAGTTCTATGGGTGATTTAGTATTACAGCTGCAAAATAAACCAATTTTTACTTTAAAGCTTCATAGAATTGCTTTGTCTTTAACATTTCTGCTTTTACACAAATAAAAAATAAGCTGAAATAATTTCCTGTGGTAATCAATGTTCTGCCACAAATTCTGTCGATAAATCTTCACCTGTACTGAACCCGGAACATCCTTTAACTCTGCGTCTAATTGCCTGATGGAGGAGAATTTCTTCCACCAATCTTCCTGGCACTTGCCGATTAAAGGGCTATTTGTGCGTAATTGTGCCTGGACTAAGACTGACCTGTGTTATTTGTCATAATCACTCAGGTGACGAGGAAAGAGTTGGGTGTGTACAGGGCTGTAGTGAGCGACAGCAGAGGAGAAGATGACAGTGTCCTGAAACTGATCGATGATGGTGAGAACATCATTTTTACTGTCTGTCCCCTCACTCTGACATCACTGGTACTAGTAAGATAGTATCATATAAATAATATCCATACTAATATAAATGAACCTCAATAAATGTAAATTATTGTTTAAAATATCTTATAGCTATGAAAAAACTTCAACATTTCAAAGTAGGATTCTAGATATATTCTTTAAAAATGTTTTGTAATGTTAACATTTGACATTTTTTTTTATTTTCTACAGTGCTTAAAATATATTTATTTCACTAATTCCATTCAAAAAGTGAAACTTGTATATTATATTCATTCCTTACACACAGACTGATATATTTCAAATGTTTCTATCTTTTAATTTTGATGATTATAACTGACAACTAAGGAAAATCCCAAATTCAGTATCTCAGAAAATTAGAATATTGTGAAAAGGTTCAATATTGAAGATACGTCTAATCAGCTAATTAACTCAAAACACCTGCAAAGGCCTTTAAATGGTCTCTCAGTCTAGTTCTGTAGGCTACACAATCATGGGGAAGACTGCTGACTTGACAGTTGCCCAAAAGACGACCATTGACACCTTGCACAAGGAGGGCAAGACACAAAAGGTCATTGCAAAAGAGGCTGGCTGTTCACAGAGCTCTGTGTCCAAGCACATTATTAGAGAGGCGAAGGGAAGGAAAAGATGTGGTAGAAAAAAGTGTACAAGCAATAGGGATAACCTCACCCTGGAGAGGATTGTGAAAAAAAACCCATTCAAAAATGTGGGGGAGATTCACAAAGAGTGGACTGCAGCTGGAGTCAGAGCTTCAAGAACCACTACGCACAGACGTATGCAAGACATGAGTTTCAGCTGTCGCATTCCTTGTGTCAAGCCACTCTTGAACAACAGACAGCGTCAGAAGCGTCTAAAGACAAAAAGGACTGGACTGCTGCTGAGTGGTCCAAAGTTATGTTCTCTGATGAAAGTAAATTTTGCATTTCCTTTGGAAATCAGGGTCCCAGAGTCTGGAGGAAGAGAGGAGAGGCACACAATCCACGTTGCTTGAGGTCCAGTGTAAAGTTTCCACAGTCAGTGATGGTTTGGGGTGCCATGTCATCTGCTGGTGTTCTTTGTATTGGTCTTAAGTAATATTCTAATTTTCTGAGATACTGAATTTGGGATTTTCCTTAGTTGTCAGTTATAATCATCAAAATTAAAAGAAATAAACATTTGAAATATATCAGTCTGTGTGTAATGAATGAATATAATATACAAGTTTCACTTTTTGAATGGAATTAGTGAAATAAATCAACTTTTTGATGATATTCTAATTATATGACCAGCACCTGTAATATATATATTGTGTGTGTGTGTGTGTATATATATATCATATATATATATAAATAATATAGAGCTTTTTATATATATATATATATATATATATATATATATATATATATATATATATATATATATATAATAGGTTACACTTTATTTTACAGTGCCACAGTTACATTGTAATTACTCAAATAAGTACTGAGTAATAGTAATTAACTACATGTACTTACTATAGAGTTACATTTAGGGTTAGTGTTTGGTTTATGGTTAGTTACTTGTAATTATGCATAATTTACTGTTATTACTATAGTAAGTACATGTAGTAACGTGTAACTATGGCACTGTAAAATAAAGTGTTACCATATAATATATAATATTTAAAAATATTATAGTGCTTAAAATATATATAATATATATTTAAAATTTGTGCATGTATATATAAGTGTTTACAGTGATTTTACCATGGTTAAGCGGTTTTAGGTATTCTTCATAGTTGATATTCATTTCAACATTTACTAATACATTTTTAAATAAAAAAAAACAAACTTCTAAATAATTTATTTATCTTAGTTAATATGAATTTTAACATTTACTAATACATTATTAAATTAAAAAATTGTATCTGTTAATATTATTTTATGGACCTGAACTAACAATGAACAGTTGTATTTTTATAAACTAATGTTGACAAATATGAATAAATACTGTTCTGTATTGCTCATCATTAATGTTAGTTAACTAATTAACTGATTAAAGCATTACCGAAAACGATACTAATATGATCTTTTGTTTTTATTTTCCTCAGAATTTGAGCGTCTCATGCAGCAGCTCAGTAAACAGTGTGGTAGGTTGATGTCATGATGTTTCAGATGCTCGTGTTCATTTGATATGGTTGTTATTAATGAGGTCCCGTGTCCCACAGCGCTCTCTGCTGGTCCAGTGTGGATCCAGTGCACTGCTCAAGGCTTCAAGCTCTACTGCTCCCTCAAATACTACCTGAGCTACATGAAGACCATCTGGTATTTCAAGTGAGTTTTTAATAATGATGACAAATCCACACAGAATTCTGCTTCAGATTTCACATTACCAAATCTTTTAGTAGCCTACTTGAAAGTAAGCCAAATAACTGATCCTAACTAATGGAGCAGAATGCTAAAAAAAAATTGCAATCTTGATTCAAACACCCACATCTTATTCTTAAATGACAATAATTCGGCTTAAACCGAACATTCAGATCTGCGTTTGCGCTGCTGCGGATTCAGTAAGAGAAGTTGTCATGTATAAGTATGAAACAGCATCTTTTCAACCACACAGTATTATTATTTCTGTCTTACAATAATTCAGATTATCACAGAAGTACTGGGATAAAAGTTTATAGTTCATATATTAACACTGATGTCTATGGTAGCGATCAAAATAGAGTAAATCATCTTTTGAAAATTAAGACACTTAAAATAATGATTGTATAAATAACATTGTTACACCAGTAGGTGGCGACAAGAGAGTGATAAAAATGTATTTGTCATTGAATCATTTATTCAAGAGATTCAATTAAAAACGCTGAATCATACTGTTAACAAGTCTTTATGAGTTGAGTCATTGAATCATTCACTCAAACCGATCTTTTTTCAAACCACAAAAAGAATTTCAAATTGAATATTTTTTTAAATAGACTGCAGCAATTAAGATTTTGTCAGAATCTCCAGTAAATTACAAGTTATTTTATTTAATTTTCTGTTCAGAATCATGATCTCCATTTTAAACAAAAAATTGTGGTTCTCAATTTATCCAGAATCGTGCAGCTGAACTACATAAAAAATACTAAACAAAATCAAGATTGATCAATCTGAGCTATGCACAGTAATTTTATAGCTTTTTATTATTATTATTCCTCTACCAAAATTGTAGAAAAAAACATAAAAAGTTGTTCAGGATTATTATAGTTAACTAAAACTAAAACCATCAAAAATAAACACTTTTATTACTTAAAAATAAAATGAATAATTCAAGTAAAATATAAAAACTAAACTTTTTTTCAGCTTGGTTCATCTTGATGTATTAAAATAACTAAAACTGAAATAAAAATTAATACAAATTATATAGACACATTTTAAAAACAACGACCAAAAATGACAAACACACAACAAAATTACTAAAACTTTAAGTAAAATGGAAAATATAAAGACAAAAATTAATTCTATTAAAGGTGCAATATGTAATAATTTTGCAGTTAAATATCCAAAAACCTCTAGGCCAGTGTTATATATTTTGTTTACTTGAGTACTTACAATATCCCAAATGTTTGCAACTATTTGTAAATCGTGAGAAAATTGCACAAGGGCAGCCAGTATTAACGTCTAGATCTGTGCACAGCTGAATCATCAGACTAGGTAATCAAGCAAGAACAATAGCGAAAAATGGCAGATGGAGCGATAATAACTGACATGATCCATGATATCATGATATTTTTAGTGATATTTGTAAATTGTCTTTCTAAATGTTTTGTTAGCATGTTGCTAATGTACTGTTAAATCTGGTTAAAGTTACCATCGTTTCTTACTGTATTCACGGAGACAAGAGCCGTCGCTATTTTCATTTTTAAACACTTGCAGTCTGTATAATTCATAAACACAACTTCATTCTTTATAAATCTCTCCAAAAGTGTGTATTGTTAGCTTTAGCACGTTAGCCACAGAGCATATAGCCTCAAACTCATTCAGAATCAAATGTAAACATCCAAATAAATACTATACTTACGCGATTAGACATGCTGCATGACGAACACTTTGTAAAGATCCATTTTGAGGGTTATATTAGCTGTGTAAACTTTGTTTATGCTGTTTAAGGCAAGCGCGAGCTCCGGGGGCGAGGAGCGTAAGGAATTAAAGGGGCCGCAGCCTAAATCAGTGAATTTCTAATTATGCCCCAAAATAGGCAGTTAAAAACATTTATTAAAAAAAATCTATGGGGTATTTTGAGCTGAAACTTCACAGACACATTCAGGGGACACCTTAGACTTATATTACATCTTGTAAAAAAAAACGTTCGATGGCACCTTTAAATCAATTTTCTTGATTTTTTGCGAGTACCATGCTTTACCATGCCTCAGACTAAAACACTATTTTGTGAAGTAGCTAACATAGCATAATCAGATACAGCTTTATTTTTAGTAACAGTAATACAGCATTTTCACCATCATACAATACATTTTAAAATGAATTGCATGCCATTTATCAACACAATCATCCAGCATTTAATATGATATTGTAAAATCAATCTATCTTACTGCAGTGTGTAACAGTGTCTCACAGCAGCTGCCGAGCGAACGCACAGAGTAACGTTATAACATCTTTTTCAACACTCTCAAATGTATCTAATATGATAAACAGAGCTGCGTTACCTCATACTCATGACCGGAATAGCAGAAGCAGCACCGGCGACTGTGTCATAATAAAAGTCACGCTGCTCGTGAGGCGTGTGTTGAGCAATCGCTCCAGCTCCTCGTTCAGCTCCACAACACTCGCTCCAGCTCCTCTTCATACTACAGTAACATTAATAATCGCATCCATGAACATGATTTCTGTCCGAGTCCTATCCCAATTCTTTTCCACCAGCTGTTTAGGTGGAGACCACATCATCGCTCAAACTTGATGTCATCAAGCTACGCCTTTGTTTTGAATAGGCCTCTAGTGACCTCTAGCAGGCAAAATTATTACATACTGCACCTTTAATATTAATAAAAACTACAATAATATCTAAATGATGCTAAAATAACACTGGTTCAGATATTCTTGTATTTGAGGGATTTACAGTCACATTCAGTCTTTTTTTCCTTTGATCATTTCATTTTCTCCCTGTGACAGAGACAAGAGAATTGACTTGGAGGAACGGACCAAGCCTGGCAGCAGCATGCAGAAGGTTTGGATTGAGATATTTGGCCCCACTGAAAGCGATAAAGGGAAGTACACCCTGGAGATGTTCGACGGCCAGGAAACACACTCGCGCTCTCTGGATCTGTCTGGACAAGGTACACCAACACAAAACATGTGACTCGTGCAGGAGATTGAATTCCCCTGAAGTCTAAAACATCTCTTTCTTCCTCTGTAGCTTTTGCAGATGCTTTGCTGGAATACCAGAGGCTAAAGTAAGTGAAGATGTTTTTGAATATTCATCAACTGAATTTAACCTTTGACCCTCGCTAAGTTCCACCAACTTTGGTTACTGTTGACAAGCTTTATAGAACCTTCCATATATGAATGGAGATTTCTGTGAACTGTGTCATTTTCAGTAAAATGTGCTTATAAAGTGGGAAATAAAAGGTTTGGATTATGTATTCAATTCAAGACACAAGATTCAATAAGTTTTTACCAGCTATATAATTTTATCACCAATATATTATTCCTAATATATGAGAATCATATATATATATATATATATATATATATATATATATATATATATATATATATATATATATATATATATATATATATATATATATATATATATATATTTTTTTTTTTTTTTTTTTATTTTATTTTTTTTTTTATTTATTGAAAGGTTAGAACATTAGTCTCACACTAAAAAACTTTCAGTGATGTTCAGGTCAAACTCATTCTCCATATAACTATTGTTTTGTATTGATTCACAGGCAGGTGGAGTTTGCTGAGAAAAGTGAGTATTGGTTTGTCATGATTCTAGTTGTTTCAATAAGCATTTACACACTTCATCATAACTGTCCATCTGACAGATCGAGCCAGAGTCACGAAGGGTCTTCCTGATGTGGTGGCCATAATGGAGAATAAGGTACGTCCCTCCATCGCTTCTGTGTTTCATTGAATCTCTAGCTCAGCTCACACAATCATTCCCTCTTTCTCTTTAGTCTCTATGTCTGACGTGTTTTGCCGATGGAGACCCAGTGCCGGAAATGTTCTGGCTGAAGAACGACAGGGAAATCATCTCCGCCGGCCAGTATAACATTAAGAACGAGAATAAATCCTCCACTCTCACTATAAACCACGTGACTATGGAGGACTCAGGCAACTATAGCATCTTTGTACGAAATAAACACGGATCGCAGACGGTTGTCGTGACCGTCAGTGTGTATAAAAAAGGTGAAAAGCCTCGATCAGATGCAGTGCAACTGTAAATGAGTAATACCAGGAAAAACTCATCAGCGCACATCTATGTATTTGCCACATGAATGATGGGTGAATCATTTTTCATTAAAGTCAATAGTGATTTGTAAGCTGGAATCTTGTTTCTGCCATGGAATAAGTTAATTGTGACATTTTAGCTCTCAATTTTGACTTTTTCTCGCAATTGCGAGTTTATATTTCACAAGTTGGACTCTTAAAGTTTATGGGCCCTATTTTAACGATCTAAACGCAAAGTGTGAAGCGCACGGCGCAGGTGCACTCAGGGCGTGTCCAAATCCACTTTTGCTATTTTAACTACGGAAAAACGGTCCATGCGTCGGGCGCATTTTTGAAATGGGTTGTCCCTATTCTCTTAATGAGTAATGGGCGTAACATTCAATAAACCAATCAGAGTGTCATCTCCCATTCCCTTTAAGAGCGAGATGCGCTCGCGCCATGGCGGATTGCTATGTACATGCTGGAATTTGTTGGCGGAAAAGCTGAACGCTTTTCAAGCGAAGAAACCGATCTGCTCGTGCGCGAAGTTAAAGTGGGCTTGCAAATGCAGGCTTTCAAATAGCTCCGCGCGATTAGTCTGTGTATTGGCACGATTGTTCAATTAATTAGCCAGTTTCGTTCATCATTATAAGTAGTAATAGGCTGAATTGAAAATAGGTAGCCTAATTCTAATACACGCAATGACTATTCATCATTGCATTTTTATATTTATGTAGCCTACACAATAATATTCTTTTACACTGTAATCCTTTTGTTTTTAATATTTGGCATGTTTGTGTGATGTGCATCCCTGTGTGTAATAAGCAAAGTCAACGCGCACTGTGGACGCGCCCAGAGGCGCAGTTTCTACCAACGCGCTCTAACAAAAAAATATTGCGCCATTGACTTTAGACTTTAGACCAGGTTTGAGTTGGTCTATGGCGCAGTCTATTTTCAGCTCCTTAAAATGCAATTGCACCTGAACACACCTCTTTTTTAGACCAGCACGCCCATGGGCGCACTAACTGGCGCAAATGCATTTACTAATTTAAGGACATGGCGCTGGACGGGAAAACACAACGCCGGACGCAAACTAGCAAACACACTTGCGTCGCATTATGCCGGGTGTATTATAGGGCCCTATATCTTACAATTCTGAGAAATAAAGTCAGAATTGAGAGGTATAAACTCACAATTTTTCATGTAATTGCAAGTCTATAACTCACAATTCAGACTTTTTTTCTCCAACCCGATCTCACGGCAATTCGTGCATATTTTATGAGGTGGCTAATTTGTACAAATTCGTATGACCTCGTACAATATCATATGTTTTTTGCTAAATCGTTCGTATTTTATGAATTGACGAATTCGTATGCATTCGTACGAATGACTTACCCCTAACCCCGCCCCTAAACCTACCTGTCACTGGGATTTAGACAAATCGTATGAATTCAGATTCGTATGAATTAGCCTCCGTGTAAAATACGTATGAATTGGTCATGAGATAGCATGGTTTTTACTCCGAGTCCTGAGATAAACTCACAGTTGCAAGAAAAAAAATTCAAAATTGAGAGCTAAAAAGTTGAACATTCGCAAAGACCTGCCCCCTTTATTTACTGTTGCTATGTCCGACAAGCCATGCCGCTCACACGCCACACGTTTTCACGCCATGAAAAATACATTGCGAAGAGGAAACTGACAACACATCGACAGACAAAACAGAACAGGTTACTTTTGATATGAAACAAAGTCCCAAATTTTGTAATTTTTAAAGAATTGCCATTTTGTGGCATTTTGTTGAATGTTTCATGACAGATCGCTGTAGCACATCAGCTCAAGCGGCTCTTGATCCCATCATCTCTTCCTAGTTAAATTACAGCATCAAATAAACATGAATGAACATGTTTTTAACCACAGACGTCAGTACACAGTTTTCAAGTTCAAGTGCACCGGCGTTAATCTACTATGACCCTGTCCCAAATGGCACCCTAAACACTCACGGTCTTCCTACGAGTCCGCACATTCGTGGTTTAATGCTGCTTTGACTGTTGGGAAGATGTCTGCTGGTGAAACCTAAAATTGACAAATGGGACACCCTAAGGTCTCATGGACTCAACGGACACGTGCATGCGGCAGCCATTGTAAGATCAAAAGTGCTATGAAGTGTGCCATTTGGCACAGGGCCTAACTCCCCTGACTGATTTGTCGGACAAAATGGTGGATTCGGCATTATGATTGGTTAGATCGCCTGTCAATCAAACTCCCGGCGAAAGGTTACTTGCCTTATTCCATGGCAGAATCAAGCTTCCATAGATTTTGCCTTATCTACTTGGCATGTGTTTGTTCACTTTGGACCCTGATTGAGAGAGTCAATGGTGCTTCAGAAGACAATCTGTCCTACAAGGCATTGAAAACTGATTTATTTTGTTGCTTGTTTCCTCTGATTTAGCCTGTCTTGTGCCACTTACAGAATAAAGTTCAAATTAAACCCGTTCCTCTCTCCTTTTTTCATTAACTAAATAAAGCAGTGAGGGAATAAAAGTGCAAACTTTGATCAGATAGACTGTGAACACACTTAGCTGCATTACAGTAGGCTCATAATCGATTTTTTTTTTTGCCTGTACATGGATGGATGTTTCATCTGCTGATATTTCATAATAGAGAGCTCGAGGCCTGTTTCATCTATCATTATGCAACTCCAGGCTGATTCTTTTGAACGGATAGAAAGCAAATTCCACAGTCCACAGGGTCATTCACCCCTCATATGTTTAAACAGACTAGTATATTTTGTAAAACAGTCTTCCAAAAAAAACTGAGAGGAGGATCTAGACCAGGGCTTGGCAACCTTTTTGACTTGTTAGCTTTTTTTTTTTACTTCAATATCAATAAAAAATGCTGGACTCACACACGCACACAGCATGAATAAATCATATCTCGTGGATTATTTGCACTGGTGTTGTCTTATTGTTCTTTTTTGAGTGCATCTTCACTAACTGTAGTTTTGAGCCTCATTGTGTATGGAGTGACCGTGTTTGAATGCATTATATCCATGCTGAACCTATTCTGTAGAGATGCTCATTTTAAAATTGTTCTTGGTGACTCCTCTTTTATTAGTTCAGAGCATTTGGTTTCTCGTACAGCTCATGTTCAAGCCCACTCGAACATTGAACATTGTGTTCCCTAGTGTTCAATTATGAAATATTTTGGTTAATCTTATACACGTTCGGCTACAATATTAATACAAGTTGTGCTTTCAGCTTCATTGAACATGTTTTAATTTTTTTTTGCATTAATTTAGGCAGTGATTCTGTTTGATGGATCTAAAAACAAGCGTGCATGACCGTGAGGAAGGATTAAAGGATTAGTTCACTTTAGATTTAAAATTTCCTGATAATTTACTCACCCCCATGTCATCCAAGATGTTTATGTCTTTCTTTCATCAGTTGAAAAGAAACAAAGGTTTTTGAGGAAAACATTCCAGGATTTTTCTCCATATAGTGGACTTCAACAGTTACCAACAGGTTGAAGGTCCAAATGTCAGTTTCAGTGCAGCTTCAAAGAGCTCTACATGATCCCAGACGAGGAATAAGAGTCTAATCTAGAGAAATGATCTGTCATTTTCCAAGAAAAAATAAAAATGTATATACTTTTTAACCACAAATGCTCATCTTGCACTGCTCTGCGATGCGCCACGCATTATGTAATCATGTTGGAAAGGTCACACGTGACGTAAGTACCGATCCAGTGTTTACAGAGCGAATGTGCAAAGACTAAATCAAACACCCTTTACAAAAAAAGGTAAAACAATGAGGAGTTTTTCACGTTACGCATGACCCTTCCAACATGATTACATAATGTGTGGCGCAGTGCAAGACGATCATTTGTGGTTAAAAAGTATATGCATTTTTATTTTTTTTCCGAAAATGACCAATCATTTCTCTAAATTAGACTCTTATTCCTCGTCTGGGATCATTTAGAGCTCTTTGAAGCTGCACTGAAACTGACATTTGGACCTTCAACCCGTTGGTAACTGTTGAAGTCCACTATATGGAGAAAAATCCTGGAATGTTTTCCTCAAAAACATTAATTTCAAGAAATACATGAACATCTTGGATGACATGGGGGTGAATAAATTATCAGGAAATTTTAATTCTGAAGTGAACTAATCCTTTATAAGACTTTGTTTTTCAGGGGAAAAGGTATTTTATGATTACCAAGACTGCATTTATTTGATCAAAATACACTGACATTAAACAGTAATATTGTGAAATATTATAGCATTGCAATGATTTCTATGTGAATATATGGTAAAATGTAATTTATTTCTGTGATCAAAGCTGAATTTTCAGCATCATTACTCCAGTCTTCAGAGTCACATGATCCTTCAGAAATCATTTCTGATTATTCTCAGTGCTTTAACCAGGATACTTTTTTCAGGCTTATTTAATGAAAAGAGACACTTTGCATAACCAGACCCACATGGATCTCTCACAGATTTCTATATCTATTTAGGATTTAATTGCCTAGAAGTTGAATGGGTTCAAGTCAAGGCTCTGCAATATTCTATCAAACTAAATAGTCTTAAAAAAAAAAAAAAGAAAAAAAAAAAGATTGGGTCAGCTGCCACTACATTTAGGCGGGCATTACCCCACAAATGGTGCTAGCGAACTCTGGGTTGTTCAAACAGAAGGGAAAAATGCCACAACGTCAATGATTAAACTCCTAGGAGAATATAAATACTGGACTGGAATGAACTCCTCCTCACATTGTGTTGAGCTTCTCAAAGCGGTCCAAGGCTCTTGCCCGATCAGATCAGATCAGCAGCAGACATGGCCTTCAGCGGAACATGGCAGGTGTACGTTCAGGAGAACTACGAGGAGTTTCTTAGAGCTATTTGTGAGTTTTTACGTCCCATTTACCAGAACATGATTAGAGTTGCAATTCCCAAAAGCATCGCATGGTGGCAGCGGTTTCCACAATCAGCTTGTTTCCGCCACGAATAAAAAATAAAAAAGGTAATTGCGACTTTTTATCTCACAATTCTGACTTTTCTTTTCGCAAGCGGTATTTTATATCTCACAATCCAATTGTGAGAATTCCGAGAAATAAAGTCAGAATAGGTATCGGTCTTTGTCAGGTGACGTCACACTCGTGAAAACCGAAGTGCATTATGGGTGTCGTCGCCATTTCTGAGGTATCCAAACAATCTCTGTATCAGTGCAGAGTTGTTTCTTCTTTGGCTACTTTTCATTGTAAAAATGGCACACTTTTGTTGTGTGAAAAGCTGCAATAATATGTCCCACGATAGAAAATGTCAAAAACTTTACTACGAGATTAGATTTAGTCGGTTTCCTACTTGAAAAAAGGCTGTACGGAGAGTATGTAACGTTAGAGGCAATAACAGAGGCGCCGGATCGCACGGGTTGCCGCGGTGAGACGCAAAACATCACTTTCGTCAAGATATCTCCATTCAAGTATGTTTGCTTTCTACATTTCACAAAGGTAAGTTAGAGGTTTCTGTTTTCTAAAGTAGAAAACGTTATAGCAACGCATTGTTTTGGATTGTATGTGCTATGAAACAAGTCAATTTAAACTGAATCCCTTTACTTGAATATGTCTACATTTTATTTTTCTTAATTTTGCTACAGCATTTTTATACTTAAGGTACGACATTTTTGCTCTGTATCTATATACTGATTCTAATTTTCTGACTACTTTTTACAGCTGTGGTCTGTGGACCTTTTCATTTCATTGCAGATCAGCCTGCTTAAAGATTATGGAGACTGACCCCAACTGGACACCATCCCTCCCTACATTAAGGCCACATCAGCATTAAACACAGGCTGTGTCTCAATCAGCTCCCTAGTTCATTAGTTAGGGCACTGATCAGGACAGTCTCAGTCACAAAATTTGTATACACAATATACTGATTCAAGAGCTCAGAGCTGATTGAGATGCACACACAGACACTAAGGAAAAACAATCCAGTCAGCTACTTGGGTAAAGTTGGTTTTATATTTGCACATTCAGACTTCTGATAAATTCAGACTTTCCAATAAATATGCAATAAATTAATGTTTGCGAATTTTAAGCAGCGACATGATATTGACGACCAACGATTGTCAACTTATAACATTTTTCACAGTCGATCAAAATAGGCAAGTATTGTTTAATGGCATATTTACTTGTGAATGTCCACTGAATGTCCAATGTAGTGTGATTAACAAGGCTATTGAATACGGATGTGCGAATATAAAACCAACTTTACCCAAGTCAGTCAGCTGACACTATGGTCCATCAGGCTGGAGAAAGTGATCATCTTCACACTGAGAAGATGCAGGAGGCTGGAGGAGATGGTGATCTGCATGTGCAGAAGTAAACCGACTTGATATGTACAGGATGTCTGATGTTTGTTTTGGAGATGATGTTAATGTACTATACGGGTCTGCCAAACCTGGGAACCTTTATGGCGTTACAATTTTTTTTTTTTTTTTTTTTTTGTGCCTCTGATTCCAGACGCAACAAATACAAATTTCAAATGCTTCTGTGAACCTTAATATACCTCAGATTTGGTCTGCCTGCACAACACTTCTAATGTTTCCCCTGAGACGGTATACAGAACATTCAATGAAACTGTGTCATATCTATGCAAACCTGAAGCTTTCAGCTGTATGGGCATACAGAGATGATTTGCACAGAAATATGTCTCCTTTGTTTAAATACAGAGTAGCAGAGATTACTGACTGTTTTGAGATTTTCACAGAGAAACCATCCAATCAGCGCATGTTTGAATCTTTTGTAGAATTGTAGTGTAAAAATGTGCTGATGCTTTATCCAGTCTTGCATGAACAATAAAGCATGTATAATTAAATTTTTCAGGGTGATTTGTAGATTTATGTTATATGCACTTATAGTATTAACAGGATAATTAATAATATACACAATCTGTAAATCAGATATTTAACTTGCATGACATATCTTTGTTTTTATTATTATTAAGGCCTTTGGACAAAAAAAAGAAAAAAAAAAGACTCATAATGTCATTGACCCAGACAACACAGAGGTAGGTCTAAAAGGTATACTATATCAGAATGTACTGTAATAAAATACACTATTAAATTCTACATACATCTCTGATGATGCCTTGTTTATTGGAACAATGTTTATTGTGTTATACATTGGTTTATGTACTTAATGCAATAAAGGAAAAAAAATGCATGAAAAAAAGGGTAGTATTAGTTCAAAATTCTTCCTGATAATACTAAACCATCCTTAATCATGCACTTGTTATATAGTTAACACGACATCATTATCGTTACTATACTGTGTTATCGCAGTCCTTCCTTCAGAACATAAATAAATCCTGCACCCATTAGTGAAATATCTGTGATCTTCGAGGGATTGATAGTTTTTAAATTGTTCACTATGCGTTTATGCCATAAACAAGACAGTTAACAATATTTAAGTATGATGATTTAGGTAGCAATGCGGGGTCAGTAGCACTCCAACTTACTGCAGTCAGCTCGTACAGATCTATGTTATGAATGGATGAAAAATTCTCCAAATAACGGTCCCTGGCATCTTTGGTGAGTTTATCGCGATATGAAATTTTAACTTTGTTCTTGTGCTTCTTCATATTTGCGAGTTATTTGCTTGTTATCTCAACTCGTGTAATCTCTTTCATTCTCACAGTCAGCAGGGATACCACAAATATGGCGCCGCGGTGACGTCACACACAACAAAATCACGTGTCTGACAAAGACCGATAGGTTAAACTTGGAATTTCGCGTTTATAACTCGGAATTCTTCCCTTTTTTCTCAGAGTTGCGAGTTAGCTATAAAGAATGAATTTTTATTAAATTAAATTTTGAGGTAAAAAGTCGCAATTACCTTTTTTTACTTTATTTTTATTCCGTGGTGAAAACAAGCTTCCATATTTGAACCATATGTGGGATGGAATATCTGAAATTATTTCATTAAAATAGTCTTTGTCGTGATCAGGTCAGTATCTGTGTGTTTCTGTTCCTTCAGCTCTGCCAGAAGACATTATTAAACTGGCTAAGGATGTTAAACCAGTGACAGAAATCCAACAAAACGGCAACAACTTCACCATCACATCCAAGACTCCTGGGAAAACCGTCACTAACTCCTTCACCATCGGCAAGGAAGCTGAAATCACCACCATGGACGGCAAGAAGCTCAAGGTAGAATATGTAGCCTATAATTTATGCCTTTAATGATGTCGATCTGTTCAGGGAGAGTTGATATCGTGTACAGGAGCTCAGTTTCTCGATAGATCAAGGTATTTTCTTAATTCTCAACTAAAAAAGTACAAAGATTAACCTGCACCAGGGAATTATTTATAATACGACCAGGAATATGTACTGTATTAAGTATAAAGATCAATTTTAATTTAATAATCTTGTAGTAGATGGTGGTTTATATGAGGGGGGGGATTCAAGTTAACAATTAAATGATTGTACTATATTTTAGTTTGATATTTAATATTTTGTATTTTTAGGAGATTTTATGGTAGGCTACTAAATAAATTCTAATCCATTTATTCACTTTTTAAAGGTGCAGTGTACATTTTTAGCGGCCTCTAGCGGTGAGGTTGCTACGGTAACCAACACAGGACAAAGATGACGTCGTCTGAGAGTTGGCAGTCAAACGCGCTCTGTAGAGTAGTTTGTCTGTTTAGGGCAAAGAACTTACAATGGCAAGAAGCGAAACTCAATAGAACGTTATAATACACCACCGGCGCCCAGCAGCAGCCCTGCTTTTCCGCCATTTTGGGGTGAAAAAGCGAGTCGCAGTCCACTAGTTTCTATGGCAATATCTGCTGCTTTGTTAAAAAAGCGTACATTAAAGCTGAAATCCAACCTGAATGATGACAACACAGAATAAAATACCATCACTAGTGATCATCAAATCCTTTTAACAGTTTATTTTACACACTTTGTGTTTAAGTCTTCCACTTTTTTACAAAAAAAACCTTTGCTCTTTCGAAACCCAGTCAGTTTGGGTTAAAATTCTTTAAAAGGCTTATAAACACTGAATTATTACTATTATATGAAATTAAATTACGAAGAATTGGGAATGTAGGACAATAAATATATAACAAAATATTACAGCTTGACAGTAAACTGTTTTATATTTATATTAATGTCCATTAAAGCAAGGCTATGTAAACAAAAAAACACAGCCACTGTGTCCAAAAGTGGGAATTATGGAATAACAGTGCATCATGTTCTATAAAAGCATGTTTGTAGCTTAATCCAGGGGATTAAAATGGTTGGTTTCCACAACTGGTAAAATAAAACATATAAGACAATACAACATTTACTGTAGGTGTCGTAAAATTTACTGAATTTGAGAAATGTTCTATTGCGTTCCTGATTTGGCTGTGAGATTCGCCAATTTTGGGTGCGTAAAATGTGATGGATTCTGTTGTCCAGTTGTTATTTTCACCCCAAAATGGCTGCTGCGCTACTGAAGCGCCACCTAGCTGTACTCTAAGGCTGCGTCCGAAAACCTAGGTAGCTGTCTTGCTGCCTCGCTGTCTTATAAGAGAATGACTTGTACAAAACTGTGCCTAACAGTTTAATGATCTACAACAATATAGCGCGAGCTTTGGTGAGAACTAAACAAATATTTAATTATTACAGTAGTAATTTCTCGATAGAAATATCAAAATTGAGATATGTTGGTCAAAATCGTACATTTATACACAAACCGAACAGCAAACGCAACTTTCGGAGGCCATCGTTTTTTTTTCTAGCTCAACTGTCACAGAATGAAAAGCACAGGATTGTGGGATATCAAAGGTAGCTAAGGATACATCCATGCTTCGTTCAAAAATCGATCTGAGGAAGGTATCTCATGAGACAGGAAAGTGAAGCTAACGTTGGATTCGGACATGCCTTGATGCCTTGAAATGTGTCCTCAGAAGGCAGCATTTTCCAGTTTTCGGACGCAGCCTAATATTCTGCTGTGTTTCTTTCTTCCAGTGCATTGTCAAACTGGAGGGAGGGAAGCTGGTCTGTCAGACGGATCGATTCTCTCACATTCAGGAGCTCAAGGGAGGAGAGATGGTTGAGGTTTGTACTGGTGATCAAGGGTGCATATTGCTCACAACTGTCTACATCTGTAAAATATGACCATTGGTAATATTTTCTATTTTCTCCGGCTATTTATTTTCCAGACCCTGACAGTAGGAGGAACCACCATGATCAGGAAGAGCAAAAAGATCTGAAGATTTTGATTTAAATAAAGCTCTGATTTATCATAATAGTGTGAGTTTGTTGTGTTTTGGTACATTGCATCATTCACAAAAACATTTTTAATAAAACCAGCTTTCAATAACACAGTTCCTGGAATGGGATACTGTTTTTTTGAATGTGCTTTATTTTTGAAAATCAGTTTTTGTTTTTGCAAACTTTAAAGTGTTGATTAAGTATAAAAATACTGAACATTTCCACTGTTATTGTACAGAAATAGAAGATATAATTCATTGAACACACATTGACATTAATGTTGTGATATGTTTTCACATTCTTTGGTTTAAGTTGTCACAATATAAATCTGCTAATAAATATTCCATAAGTCTTTTCAGACAAGTTTGAACAATAAAACAATTATAAAATTAAAATAAAAGAAAAAAAAAACGTTTACAGAGCTTTCTGTACATACATTTTATTGGTTTTAAAAATGTACAAAAAACAGCTGGATAAATAAACAAATAAAAAACATTAAACAAAGTAACAACATTTTTTAAAAATGTTACAGCTTTCTTATTTTTTCATACTTAATGTTGTTTGTAGGTATTTTTGGACATCTGTCTTCAAAACAAAGACTCGTTTATTATTATTCAATTATTAATATTATTAGAAAATTAAATATATAAAAAAATTATATATATATATATATATATATATATATATATATATATATATATATATATATATATATATATATATATATATATGTTCTCTTTCTTGCTTGACGCGGCTGTGACGTCATGTCGAGCTGGGTGCGCATGCGCGTCGCTGTGCTCGTGCCTTGTGTTGCGTACGTGTGCACATCGAGCGGGACTGCGGCCTGTGATCGCTTGTGTCAGGGGACCTGGAGGTTGCAGTTTTTTTATTATGGCGAGATACATGCGACCTCCAAACACTTCTCTGTTCATCAGAAACATCTCCGATGACAGCAGGTTAGTGCGCATGAGCACTAGTTACAGCAGCAGTTTGTGTGCTGCGCGAGAGCTGCTTTTGCATCGTTAAAATCTCACTTAACTGTAATATGTGTCATCTGCATGAATATACATCTTGGTTAGACACTAATTTTAAAGTTCAATCCATAAACTGGTGTACTAGGGAGTGGGCTATATTTTGCCCAAGGGTTAGGGCAAAGCATACTTCCTACTAATCAGTTAAGATGGATTAAAGGCTAAATGAAAACATAATTGATTTATTCATTTTATATGTTGAATGTTTTTAGTGTAATATTTGCAGCAGGATTTGAAACAGGATCGGGTTTCTTCCCACTAAGGCTGTTATTAGACGCATGCATATTAATAAGACTAACGTTACATGCATAATGAGGGACATGAAGCTTCTACATTTAAAAACAAACAAACTTACTGCTTAAGCATTAAATCACACTAGTGTGATAAATTGTACAGAATATTTAAAAATTGTATTCAATATTGCCTAAATTTCACACAAATAATGCTTCTTTTTTTTTTTTTTGATAAATTGATGTGCATAAGCTCAGATAAATGAGGTCTACTATCAGTCAGATCCAAAAAGAAATACAAAACCTGTGCTTATTGAAAGAAAACAAGTTTGAATCCAATCTTTGGTGATAATATAGAGTAATGAGAGATTTATTAGCATTTTTTGTAGACCAGGAACACCACAAATCTAACAAGATGGGATAAAAATCACAAATAATTAGGGATGCACGATATATCGGCCACAATATCGGTATCGACCGATACATGTTAATTTTTAATGTTATCGTTACCAGCCCATCAAGAAAATTTGACCGATATATTAAAGCCGATAAATAACTGATTGTTTTCTTCCAGCTGAGACACTGTTCACCATGATGGTTTTGAATTGCTTGAAATACGATTGAAAACACTTAAAAAACTAAAATACAATTAAAGGGTTATTTCACCCAAAAATGAAAATTCTATAATTAATTACTCACGCTCATGTCGTTCTACACCCGTAAGACCTTCGTTAATCTTCGGAAAGCAAATTAAGATATTTTGCCTTCATAGGGAGCAATGACATTTCCTCTCTCAAGATCCATTAATGTACTAAAAACATATTTAAATCAGTTCATGTGAGTACAGTGTTTCAATATTAATATTATAAAGTGACGAGAATATTTTTGGTGCGACAAAAAAACAAAATAACGACTTATTTAGTGATGGCCGATTTCAAAACACTGCTTCAGGAAGCTTTGGAGCGTTATGAATCAGTGTGTCGAATCAGTGGTTCGGAGCGCCAAAGTCACGTGATTTCAGCCGTTTGACACGCGATCTGAATAATGATTCGACACAAAAGAATTATAACGCTCAGAAGCTTCCTGAAGCAGTGTTTTGAAATAGACCATCACTAAATAAGTCGTTATTTTGTTTTTTTGTCGCACCAAAAATATTCTCGTCGCTTTATAATATTAATATTGAACCACTGTACTCACATGAACTGATTTAAATATGTTTTTAGTACCTTTATGGATCTTGAGAGAGGACGTGTCATTGCTCCCTATGAAGGCCTCACGGAGTCATCGGATTTCAACTAAAATATCTTAATTTGTGTTCTGAAGATTAACAAAGGTCTTACGGGTGTGGAACATTTTTGGGTGAACTAACCCTAAAGGGTACAACATATAGTGCAAGTCTGTCATATAGGCTACATAAAAATTTGGATTTAAATGTAGTTTAATATATAAAAATTTTGTCCGAAATTCAGCCAATTATATCGGTTATCGGCTTTCAAATATAAAGAATGATCATATCGGCCAAAATTTTAATATCGGTGCATCCCTACAAAAAATTACAAAACAAAATTGAGGATATAGTTGTCAGTAAGTTTTAGTCCAATGCGATAACGTTAACTAGCAATTTTTGGAAAAAGGAAAATCCTCTCCGGGTCAAAATGAGTCTGTTATAAGATGCTTTTATTTTCACTGATTGCATATGATGACTATTGTATCTTTAACCTAGTATTAGATTGAAATGTTTCAACTAAACGATTTCTCACCCAGTATTATTATATTCTATTATAATGTTTAGTAGGGCTGCACGATTTATCGTGATTAAACCGCACACGATTTGGCAAAGGCTTTGATTATTTTATGCGCAGCTTGTCAGAGCTGTACGGCTCTGTGATCAGTAGTAAATGAAAGCCAGAGGGCGCTCTTGTGCAGAAACTCCAAATATGCCCTGCCGCAGAAGAAGATAACATGCGTCATATCACTGAATAAACATAAGATTGAAACGCTTTTATTGATTAAACATGACTAATAAACACACGAATGCCTTATTCTGTGTAAGAAGTCACATCATCTCACAGAAGGATGCTTGACTGTCGTTATGAAGTGAGTTTGGAGTAAAAACATGTTATTAAATGTTGCCTTTTGTTGGACAAGATGTTAATATATGATTCTCATGTCTGTAAAAATGTTTGACGCGTGTTGCTTTTTCAAATGCACATTAAAAGTGACTCAAACTCGCAATGCTTTCAGATTGATTAGCATTTGCGCATTAAAAATAATCGCGTTTAAGTTCAATGTTAGTTTTTCATATTGTGCGATAAATCGTGCAGCCCTAATATTTAATAAAAAATTTAAATTGTTTTACTTTTATATTTTAATTTTTAATATATTATGTGCTTTTGTCATTTTTATTAGGTTTTTTATATTACTATTTATTTTTATTTTATTTTAACTTTAACTCAGTTAACAAAATGTTTTTAATAGTTTCAAACTGTACGTCATAATATAAACCTAAGCCTGAGACTGGAGGGAGATTCGATTTACATCATTTGCAAATTTAGGTAGTTTAGATTTTCACCATGAATTCTGCAAATAAGCATGATTTGTGTTGACACTCACTTGTTGCTTCTACAAAAGCAAACATCAGAGCTTCAGTAGTGCTTCAATGGCAGCTTATGTCACGTTATTATCCTCAAAGCACTCTGGGAGAGGCTCTCAGACAGACAAATGAATGTCCTGTCATTTCATGGTACTTTAGGCCAGAGGATTTGCGTCGTGAGTTTGGTCGTTACGGACCTATAGTAGATGTCTACATTCCTGTTGACTTCTATTCACGGCGACCAAGAGGATTTGCATACGTACAATATCCTTTGTAGGCAAATGTGTAAAAGAAAGAAAATATTTTTTAACTTTTAAAGGGATGGTTCACCAAAAAATAAACAATCTGTCATCATTTACTCACTTTTCTTCTGTGGAACACAAAAAGAGAAATTAAGCTGAATGTCCAAGCTGTATAATGAAAGTGAATGAGGACATAAAGGATTAGTTCAGTCAAATTACTTAATTCAAAAACAAATTACGGTCCAAATGTAAGTTTCAGTGCAGAATTAAAAAAACTCTATATGATCCCTGATGAGGAATAAGAGTCTTATCTAGTGAAACCATCAGTAATTTTCTAAAAAAAATAAATAAATTATTAGGGCTGTACTAGAATAATCGAATATTCGTTCGGTGGTGTGGCATTCGATTTTCATTTTTGAGATTCGAATATTCTTTTTTTTCAATTAATTTATTCTTATTCAACTGTTTATAAGCTTGCTACCATGTTCTTTATTTATTACAGTTCATTGAAATCACTGTGTGTTACTAATTTAATTTCTGTTTTGGTATTCATTTGTTTTAAAGAAATGTTCGTTATTAATACCTTATTAAAGTTCTTGCTCTCAACAGACTTTGTGTTTTGTATCACTTGTGCACTGTCCGTTTTCGGAGCATAAACCTGCCCGTGTAATGCATACCGGAAACTGTTCTATTTAAAAGATTATTAAATGTTTATTAATATTTAAAGAATGTGTGCCACCTGATCATATTGCACCAAATGCAACACTGCACTCCACTGGGTCTGCCGCAACATATTTACGATGCCGAAGAGTGAAACGTGAAGTCGTGAAAGATGATACAAATGCAAACCGACACTATTATTATATATTTAGCCCCACCCACCGAAGCTTCGAATATTCGATATTGATTGCCACCTAAGCTTCGAAGCTCAAAAAATGGCATTCGAAACAGCCCTATAAATTATATGCTTTTTAACCACAAATGCTCATCTTGCACTGCTCTACGATGCACCACGCATTACGTAATCATGTTGGAAAGGTCACGCTTGATGTAGATGGAAGTACTGATCCAGTGTTTACAAAGTGATCATGCAAAGACTAAGTCAAACGCCCTTTACAAAAAAAAGGTAAAACAACGATGTCGGACAATTTTGAAGTTGGAGGAGAAGACGAGATGATGAAAATGAGTTTTTCGCCCTACTGTGGTACGTCCGCCTACGTCACGCGTGACCTTTCCAATGTGATTACGTAATGTGTGGCACATCACAGAGCAGTGCAAGATGAGCATTTGTGTTTAACAAGTGCATAAATTTAATTTTTTTTAGAAAATGACCGATCGTTTCTCTAGATAAGACTCCTATTCCTCGTCTGGGATCGTGTAGAGCAGTGGTTCTCAACTGGTTTGGCCATGTATGTATGTATGTGTATATATATATATATATATATATATATATATATATATATATATATATATATATATATATATATATATATATATATATATATATATATATATATATATATATATATAATATATAAAAAAAAAACAAGCAAATTTACTTCATAAAAATAGGTTGACTTCACTTTACTTAGGGTGCGTTCACACTTGTCATGTTTGGTTCGATTAAAACGAACCCTGGTGCGATTGCTTGGTTAGTGCGGTTCATTTTGAACTTATGTGAACGCTGCCATCCAAACCCTGGTGCGCACCAAACAAGCGGACCGAAACCGCTGAAAAGATGGGTCTCGGTCTGCTTACAAACGAACTCTGGTGCGGTTCGAATGATATATGAACGCAACACGGACCAAAGACATGTAACCGAACCAAAAACAGGAAGACGAGACCATAAAAAGCACAGAATCCTCACGCATGTTGGTTTTTCTCGTCATAGTCGTGAGTTTGCCCATCACAGGCATCAGACGCGCGTCTCCATGCAGCAGATCATTTGTGTGTGTGACGGATGGATTCCCGCCGGTGTTTTGACTACTTTACACATTTTATAAGCTCTTCACGAGTTCCCAGCTGGCCAAAATACCATCACATGCAGGCTACGCACCGCTACACACACAACGAGCGCATTTATCTCAGCACACAGCACTGTTTTGGATGTTCGGTAAGTTCCGTCTCAAAATAGGCAATACGTCATAAAATCAGACCAATCACGTTGTGAATGTATCCCTATGCCTTAAGGTTCGGTATCTTTTGGTTCAGTGATAAAATTGCCAATGTGAACGCTAGGACTAAATGTTTTTTTTTTTTTCTCCTTTGGTCTGGACCAAATGAACCAAACGAACTGAACTACAAGTGTGAACGCAAAAAGTGGTCATGAACTGCATTGTTTTATAATGTTTCCTGGGGTGCACTTATAATGTTAGTATGCTTTTTACATCCAAAATTATCATAATTTAGAAATAAAAGGCATTTTTCCTACCCTAATTTTATCCCTCTGATTTGAACGCTCTGTTTTAAGGGGCGTGTCTGCTGTGAGACTTCAGTGTAAACGCCCAGTGCTGTGATTGGCTGACATCTTTGCATATGAAATAGCTCAGTATTACTCTCTCTTTTAGCACGATTTTACTATTACAGCTCTGAAGGTAAACGAATCATGAAAAGTGTTGATTATAGCATTACATGTAGATCTATGGCATTATATTTAGATCGTGGCATGAAAGGTTGCAGTGATGAACATTGTAGTCGATCACAGACATTTTGTTGAGATCATGAAAGCAGTGATCTCGTCAATTTCTGCACACTAACGAATGCTTTCATCATAACTAACAGCGCAAAAACGTTATAACTAAGAGATTTGTTGAATAAAATGTGGGTTTTGCACGTCAGTTATGATAAACTCACACTGTTTGATTGACAGCTCCAACAATTGCAAAGGGAGCTTTATTTGATTGCTTTCTTTATATAATTTAATCACTGTTTAAATAACAGATTATTTTCATCCTACTAAGAGAAACAATGCAAGTTGATGTTTAGTCATGGGTTTGATTTACTGACACACATACAAAGATCATCTGACTGTACATGAATCATTAATATCAGATCAGGCATTAGAATGAACACAGTTACTGACATGTTGTTGCATTACTGTCTCGATCTGGTTTAGCTCCACAAAGGCCTATGTTACTTAGGCTACCTATTCTATTGCATGTCATGCGCAAATCAGTGGGCGGGGCTAAACAGGCAGTAATGAAGTAGGCGTTGATCTTCTTCTGCGGAGGCGGTGCTTGCTGCCCTTTGACGTCATAGATCCCCACTTTGAAAATCCTGTCGTTTGCTGGGTCTGGTGTCAATAAAAGCTTTTATTGGACTAACAATACTGTCTGTTCAAACGTTTTGCCTTTATATGTTTCCCAAAATATCTCTAATAATATCCAGCCCTTTATACAATATAGCAGTTATCCAAAAATAAACTGATTTGGAACATTACACTTGCTTCTGGAACTATTTTCCACATTTTTTTCTCCAACTTGCGCTCAATATCCTCATCCAGTGTTATTATATTGTATTATAATGTATTTCTTTCCTTCTTGGAACACAAAAAGAGATATTAAGCTGCACTTTTCCATATAATGAAAGTGAATATGGACTGCTGAACAGGTCCATTCCCAATTCACTTGTGCATTATATTGGAATATATATCCTTCTGAAGAACTGATGTTATACGTTTATGATGTTTTTGTCTTTTTTCTGAGCTCAAGTTCCCATTCACTTTCATTGTATGTGAAGAATGATGACAGATTTGTAATGTTTGGGTGTGATATCCCTTAAAAGCTTGACTGTGAATGGCCGTGAACATGTCAGATGTTTGTCTCCTAACTGATATTTCCTCTGTTGTTGTCTCAGAAAATGTAAAGACATACAGTTCTGGAGACCTTCACTACAAAGAATATTTAAAAGGGCCGATGTAGAGTTAGATTCAAGACAAAGAAAATAAAGAGAAAGTTAAAGCTTGAAGATTCAAAGGGGACCAAAATTGGAGTCAAGGCCTCGGTCTGACCAAAGAAAGAGGAAAAGACTAAAGGTTATTGGGCAAAGACATCCCCAAGTCCTTCTCGGAGGTGGTTAAAGACAATAAAGGTCAAGCTGAAGGTCAAAGGTCAAGCATGTTAAAGGTAACCTGTTTTAATGTTGTATCCTACCATTACAGAGCACATGATTTCTGTACGTAATCAAAGGCAGTTTTCCAATCCATAATTTCCCTCCCTTTGATTCGCCTACAGATGCATATATTGGTGTTTCTTGAACTACGGGCACTAACTTAATCGTCACATTCACACTAGTTTTTAATTGTTTATGATATCTAATGTCTTTCCAGATCATCTTTTCCAGCTTATCATGTTAGGAATAAAATGGCACAAAAAATAAATACCATTACATTTTCACATCTTTTTTGCATCATTTGATTGGAAATGACACCTTAAAAATATTCATGTCATGTACTGTGAAAGTGCCTGAAGTTGGAGAACTTTGTGAATTTCTTTCATAATTTCAGAGTCATTTCATCAACACATTCCCCTGTTGCCGTTTATCACAGTTAATTTTGTGTTTTGCTTTATAATCTTTCATACTTTTGGTGAATATCAAGATCGTGTTGGTGGAGAGTTCGGTGTCTGTCATATAAATGTTCATCAGACTCCTAAAAAATGCAAAGCCTTAACAGCAGATGCATGTTCGAGGACGTTCGCGACGCAGAGGACGCGCTGCACAACTTGGACAGGAAGTGGATCTGTGGACGGCAGATCGAGATCCAGTTCGCTCAAGGAGACAGGAAGAGTATGACACAGTGGTTGAAAATTAATATAAAGTTTGTTGAACTGCAGAGATTGGAATCTTCTTGTTTAAATGGATTTTATATTCATATAATGTTATATTAATAATTAATTTTATGCAATTGTTTTGTGTTGTGCAGCTCCCGGTCAGATGAAATCCAAAGAGAAACACTCTCCTCGCAGCGACTCGCGATACGACGACTACGACCGGGACGGGCGGCGCAGACGCTCCCGCAGCCGCAGTTACGGCAGAAGCAGATCTCGCAGTCCGTCCTACGATCGCCGCGCTCGCCGGTCAGGAAGCCCTAGAGAGTGAGAACAAACCCATACTAACCCTGTATAATTAAGAGTCTAGAACATACAAATAGAGAAAAACATACCGGATTATGTTCATTAGGGGATTATTTATCATTAGAGAATGTGCAAACATTTTTTTTTATTCAAAAATATATTTTTTAACATGCATAAGTTAAAGTTAAATAGGATTTTTATAATATTTCAATATTTTAACACTTTTAATTTTACAATTTATATATATATATATATATATATATATATATATATATATATTTTTTTTTTTTTGAACATATAAAAAGCCTATTTAACTTTAATTTATTTAAATTTATTTAATTAACTTTAGTTTATGTATATGATCAACAACATGTTTTTAATAATAAAAAATCTATATATTTTAATGCAAAAATGTGTGTATATAAAATAAATATATATATATATATATATATATATATATATATATATATATAATTGTATTTATTGTGTGTAAAATGTGTGTGTGTGTATATATATATATATATTTTTTTATTTTTTTTTTTTACATGTTTTTGAACATATAAAAAGCCTATTTAACTTTAATTAATTTATTTAATTAACTTTAGTTTATGCATATGATCAAAAACATGTTTTTAATAATAAAAAAAATATATATATATATATATAATGCAAAAATATATATATATATATATTTTAATGCAAAAATGTGTGTGTATGTGTGTATATATATATATATATATATATATATATATATATATATATTTTTTTTTTTTTTTTTTTTTTTTTTTTTGTATTTTATTTTTTTTTTTATTAAAAACGTGTGTGTATGTATGTGTATATATATATATATAAAAACATGTTTTTAATTAAAAAATAAATCTATATTATTTTATTTATTTTTATTAAAAATATGTTTTTGAACATATGCATAAACCACCCAGGTTAAAGTTAAATAGGCATTTTAAAATATATCAAACTTTTAACATTTTTAATTTTCAATGTAACTTCAACTTGGGTGGTTTATGGATAAGTTCAAAAATATATCTTTAATTTCTTTTAATGTAATTGTAAATTAAAAATGTTAAAAGTTTGATTTTAAAAAGCCAATTACATTAAAAGAATTTAAAAATCTATTTTTTAACTTATCCATAAACCACCTATGTTGAAGTTATATAGGCTTTCTTTGAATATTTCAAACTTTTAACATTTTTAGCTTCAGAATAATTTTTTTGTTTTCTTTTTGTTTTTCATTTTTATTTGAAAATAATTATTCAGGATTAAAAAATAGTGCTCTCCCCTAAAACATTTTTACATTGATCCTTTTATTTTTTAACAGCTCTCGGTCACACGGCAGACACCGGAGAAGCAGGAGTCGGGAGAATGACAGGTAAAGTTCCTGCTGAACCACAGTCCAGTGCATTAAAATCAAGCCTTAGACCTTACCTTCATGTGTTTCCCTTTTTTATACTCAAAAGTGAAAATGCATTGTGCCAAAATTAGTGCTTTAAACATGCATTAACTTCCTCTTTGGAAACAGACTGTAAATCAGAGTTTTCTGCTCAGACACAGGTCGCGTGAACACGGCCGCAGACGCCACCGCTCTGCCTCACATTCTCCTTCCCAGGACTCCAAATACAAGTCCAAGAGCCGGAGGTCTCATTCCAGATCGGCCAGCCCGGCCGTGGAAGACCTGCACCAGTCCATCGGCTCCCGTGAGGACGAACCCCGCGGCCGCTCGACTTCCCGTTCACCGTCTCGCTCTCGTTCGCGCTCCAGGTCCTGGGCCGGCCGCAAGTCTGGAGGCCGTTAGTGACCCTTCTGGTTTTAAATAAATACTGTATCATGTGCAGCTTTTCATTGACCCTTTGTGTTTAATCATGATGCCACAACAAATTGTTCTTGTTGTTCTTATCAGATCCCCAAAGAAATGATGCAAATTGTTTGAAAGTCCGTGTCAAAGGCAGTTTGAGATTGTTCTTTTGTAAGAAATGTGCCCATCGCTTTGATGCCAGTATAAAGATGGCTTTATTTTTATAGTCAGAAATTATCAAAACACCAGCTGTTTTTTTCCCTTGTTTGAACATCAGAAGATGCATGCAGACACTGTTAAAAAAAAGAAACGATTATAAAGACTTTGGCAATGGCTCTGAAAGGTCGCAGTGTTACGTTTTCTGTTGAAGTTTTTCTTAAGGTTATTAATGTATTTGAAACTAAATCTGTATTTTAGTTAAGTCTTGATTGTAGCATCTGTTTATATTAAAGACGTAGTATTTTTGTCATTGCTAAATAAACATGATTTAAATGTTTGAGTATTTTTTTCTTATACCTGCTTTTCACTGAAGTAGATGTGATTGAGTATAGCTCATGAGTGAAATAAAATTGTATTATGAAACATTTTATCAAATTATATAAAAATATTTACAAAATGTGATTCTTAAAATTCCTTTTCAGACAAATATAAACTAGCATGGTCATGATCAGGCCCTTGATTGTAGAAACAATGGCTGTCATTCACTATGTAGTACATATTTCTGTAAATAACTTTATTAAATTCATGCTCCGGTTTGAAAGAATCATTCCACAGATTTTCCTTCAAAAATGTATATATAATTTCAGTAACAACTTACGATAAGGTTTCCATTGTTAACAGTATTTCAACAGCAATTATTAATCTTAATTATTTCAACACCTGCTTACATATTTTTTAAAATCAAAATTTACATCTGTTAACCTTAATGCACTGAACCAACATGAACTATTGTGTGTGACAATAACAAAGGTTAACACTAATGCATTAGCAAATGAAATATGAGCAGTATTTTTTTTAGTGTTAACAAGACCTTATTGTATTGTAAAAATTTAAAATAGAAATTAGAAATCAAAATTCCATCTAACACTATCTGTATTTGTTAACGTGAAGTATACTTCTAAAGCATTTATTAATCTCAAAAATTAATGCATTTTTAAAATCAAAAGTTGTATCTGATCACAATGAAGTTTTTTTTAATATATCGCTCATCGCTAGTTAATGCATTAAAGGGGTCCTTGATTATGATTTCACTTTTTTTTTTTTTTTTTTTACTTTAGTGTGTAATGTTGCCGTTAGAGCATAAACATCTTCAAAGTTAAACGAGGGTCAATTCAACGCTGGATTTGCACAAAAGATGAACATGACGGCACATGCTAGTGGATGAGTTGAATCAACTCCCCAGCAACTACATAAATTTATCCACTAACCATTCAGAAACGTCTAAAAGTTGTAACTTCTTCCTGAGTCTCTCCATCAGTGTCGACTCCGGTTTGAACAATGTAAGGCTGAACACCGTTACTGACAATCCTCATTTTGGCTGCGTGAGATTCTCCAGCTTTGTTGTTGTTGAGCTGTTGAAGCTTCGCCCTCTTCTGGAAAGGCGGCGGGAACAGCAGCTCATTTGCATTTAAAGGGACACACACAAAAATGGCATGTTTTTGCTCACAGGCAAATGTTGAGCTGAAACTTCACAGAAACATTCTGGAGACACCAGAGACTTATATTACATCATCTGAAAAGGGGCACAATAGGTCCCCTTTAATTAACGTTAACTGGGCCCTTGTTTCAGTTACACCAATATTTTTGCGTTTATGGTCATTTTAGACTCCTCGCTCCTGGTAAAATCACAAACCCTCAACCTCAAGTAGCAGTTATGTCTACAGTTGTTTAAATTTAAACTAGCTTAAATAATGTCCTGCTGTCCAAATCAGGACTGATCAGAGAAATACTGCATACTAGCTTTTAAATCAGTACTCAAACTTTTAACAAATGTTTGAAAAAATAGTAAACAATACAGTCACATGACAGTGTTGCATGTTTAATTCATCGCCGACATACACTGCAACTTTGCATTTTTAACAGACTTAAGTATATTGTTATATATAGGTTTTTCTATGCACAGCATGAGTTTTCTGCAAGAATTCAATGCAAAATACCTGAATTTATTTTCAACATTGACACGACTAATGTGATGAGAGAACATAGCGTACTAGTTTATCACTGCATAATGCATTCTTGTTCACATACCATATTAAAAACAGAAGTATTCAGTATATAATTTATCTCTGCCATTGTTTGAAAACAAAGGCATACTTTCAAAAACCTAAAACAGTTTTGATAAGAGGACAGGGTCCAACTGAAGTCTGAAGACATAGTGGGACAATCAAAACACTGAATACTTCTACATACACGTTTCTGTAACAAAATCCTTTAGAAGGAAAAGAACCACAACGCTAGTTTGCATCCAAGTTTATTTTTGAAATTCCCTACTCCCTCTATACAAGAAAAAATGACTTTCCACAAAGGCAGCAGTGAACTCTCAGTGATAGTAATATTTATGATTAGGGCAGGAAAAAAAAAGAAAAAAAAAGAAAAATCAAATCACAGTGTAATCTTCCTTTTTCTTTAAATACTCCTGCTGTCATCTTTGGCTGGGGTTTGGCGGACAGTTTACCGTCAGGCCAAAGTCACGGGAAGTTACAGTTCAAGCCAATGGAGCTGCAGGCTTCAACTTTACAAAAGCCAATGCAGGAATGTTGCGTTATACTCGGATAACGGAAATAAAAAAACAAAAACAAAATAAGAACAAGCCGTCCACGTTTGCAACGCAGACCAAAAAACGACTGCCGGGGATGCGACAGCACTCTTTAAATTTCATAAAATTGTATAGACAAAAAATAAATCTACAAAAATGGAACTAGAATATTACACAACAATTAAACGAGTTTTGTTCAACTACACAAAACCGAAATTCTTGGTCTTGATGGCTAGTAAAAGTTTCTGTTTGAGAATCTGTTTGGAAGAGTAAAGTGGCACGTAAAGGCGAGAGATGCAGGTGTTGGCGGTGGGCAGGTGCTGGTCGTCTGGCGGGCGGATGGTGATGGAGGGCATGGGCTGGAAACCTTCTTCACTGGCCGGCAGAGACGGGCTGGACGTCCAGAAATATACCTGCGGGTGTCACGCACCAATGTGTTACTATCTGGCACACATTTATGTGAATTAATAACAGGGGGGTGTAACGATATTCAAACCGAATCGAAAAACCATGATACACTACACACGGTACGTATCACGATACTCATTGTGTATCTAACACGACCGATCATCTGTTCTTCTTTAATGCTAGTTACAGAATAAACATGAATGAACATCTGAAGGTATGTTGAAAGATACAGTACAACTTACTGAAACGCATCTCATCTCGTGTAATTGCTCAATAAGTGCTTTAACTGCGGAAAGACGTCAATACAACAGATTGTAAACACTGTTACGTAACATTTACCTCAGGCAGTCCACAGCTTGTTAGTTCGGAGAAATAAACACTCGCTAAAATATATGCTCTATATTAGCTTACATATTCATTATATTTTACTTAACTTGTTAGTGATGTTTTGATTATTTAATGCATGTTTAAATAAATCGGTCATGAAAATGGAAGCCACTGTGTAAATTATTATATTTCAACAACGATTTGGAGTAAAAACAATTTTATAATTAGATTTAGAAGTGAATGCAAAAACTGCCTTATGTGCAGTTTACAAGTTTGCATACAACTTGTTATTTGAGTGTTGATTACTACAGTGCTTCCCACAGGTTTGAAATGTACTTGCGGTGGTAGCTGGGCGAAAAATCCTCCTCTTACCCACGGCACAAAAAAATTTATTTATTGAAATTAATTTTAATTACATAGGATATTACATTTAATTACATAATTTACAATGCATAATAATGCATAATATTAGTATGCAAAATTACAGCATTTAAATGGTCCTATGTTCTCTTTGCAGTCATATAGTGTCTCTCTCAGTGAATGGGACACAGATTTTACTAGTAAAATTTATAAAATGAATAATGTGTCAAATAATGTTCTTACATCTTTTCTTCCTGTGGGAGACACTACAATAATTTACTATGAATTAAATGGAAATCAAATTAAATACAATTTATAGTGTAACCAAAATACCAATAATGTCCAAAAGAAAAAGAAAAAAACTTAGCGTGACTTTTAATTATAAACAAGCCCGAAATACACCGGGACTCTTATTTTGAAGGATCAGCCTGCAACAGTACAGACATTTCAGATTCTTACAATCGTCTAAAACATTTTATATAAAGGCCATGAAGTAGACTTTGTAATAATTCATCAACTTGAGTTCATTAGCAATCGCTTGGCATAAATCTGCACTTTTCAGTGATTGATAATCACTTTGATGCAGTCTGAAGTGCTGTTGCGTGAGCCTGTAGAACAGGCAACAGCGCCACCTTGCGACTTTGCAAAATGCAGCGCCTGTGGGAATGTCAGCGGGAGTAAACAGTTCTGACGCACACATAATGAGCAGGTACGAAATGACAAGTTTATTGACCGCGGATGGTTTCATTATATTGGGAAGATATAAAAGTATAAGAGGATAAAAATAATAAAAGCAAAAATGTGTCTCCAAATACTTGGGCGGCCGTTATTATATGTGGGCGGCCCACCCGAATAAAGTCTATGTGTGGGAAGCACTGTACTATATCTAAAAATAAAAAGCAACTGAATTTAGGCTAATAGTTTGGGCTCTGAGCCTTTAATATTATAGTAATGTGCAAGTAAGGGCTCCCTATGTAGTTTACAGAATTAGCAGAGATCTTTTTTTTTATCCTTACGAAACTTTTACTTATTGAATTCATTTAAAGACAGTAGTTTACTGAACAAATTGTCTCCGTTTAATATAAAAAAAGCAATTTTGTTAAGTTTCAAAACTTCAAAACCGAGGTACGAACCGAACCGTCAGATGTGTGTATCGTTACACCCCTAATTAATATGGAGTAAAGAAATGCAGAAACGTCCTACCAGGTCCTGCCGCTCCGTCATACTCATCTTCTCAACGATAGACCAAAACCAGCGTTTGAACTGCAGCAGCTTCTCCGCATTCTCACCTGGAGGTTCAAACAAAACAACACCATTGAAGAACAACAACATACAAACCAATTATTCAAGTGCCTGTAATGAAGGAATCAGTCGATCTAATTTATTTCATGTCATATAAGCAGAAAATATTTTCATGGCAAATTAAGTATAGTCAATCATAACACTACATACAAAATTATACACAATTAAACCAAAATTTCTTATAACAATTATATAAGAACCTTTAGTTTGATATTTGATGGAAAATCTAAAAATGTTCTTTTACAAAATGTCCATTAACTGCAAAGATCCCCAGATTATTGTTCAACATTCACAGCAAACTGAGCATCATTAGAAAGACTCCAGCTTCGATATTTGACCATCTTAATTTATGTCAGGAGTGCAAATAATCATCTGTAATTTGATGTTTTGAATAGAATAACACGCATTCATATTCAGTCACATCAGCTCTGGGTTATGTAGCTTCACTGAACAGCGTTCATGAGGGCTTTTAGTTCAAAAGTGCTCATATCTGGAAGTATTGATATATTTACACGTTTACTTTAACTTTCTTTTTAGAGAGAATCATAATTTCTATTAATTTTCCACTGATTTACACAATCTGATGAGCATTAGCAGCTTCCAGCGCTGATCCAGCAATGATTAAGATAGTAAATGATGTGTGATTTTCTTACGATTTGACTCATTTTCATAACAATAAAGGATAACATGAAAAATTATAAGCAAGTGCAGCAATTCTTTTAAAAGGCTATAAATAACATATTTCAACAACATATGACCAAAACCCACATTAAATCCCAACTGGAAGCTTTTGCATACACTCTTTGGTGGTTTAAAGTGAGTTTTGAGTAAAAAGCCTAGTATTAATCGAATAAATTGTCGTGGCTCTAATGCACCTACTGCAAAGGTGCAGTTTATTTCATGATGCATTTTGTCAAAAGTCGTCACTAATATAATAAAAAACAGGATGTTCCACTAAAATATGCTTCATAGTCAATAGCTGTTTGCATCCAAAGTTACAAATTAACTTGCAAAAAACTAATATCTCATAAAACATTTACGAATAAAGCATCAATCCCATCCCATGTGTTTAGGAAAAAAAAAACACTGGACACTTTTTTTCCCTAAAAAAATAAAATAAATGACTCGCACATCAGAGCACATGGATCAAACGCAATAAACAGTCATGTTATCTTGCATTCAGAGAATGTCGCCTGATGTTTGGGAAAACAAATAAAATGGTTTGCATTTCATTATATGTAACATTGTTCTACATTACAGAGAAATATTAAACCTCAATACTACTAAATTTATATTTCAAAGGTTAAGCGCTCAAACGCACACTGGCAAAAGCAACGATTATGAATGTGTCGGAAAAAACAAAGGAGACTGTCTGTACATTTGAATAATTTAATAAACTAGTGTTTGAGTCAGTGTCGGCTGCAAAGATGAAGTTGACGACACTGGCTCGTCATCTCTGGACGTGCCTATAGAGAAAAATGAACGTTGAGTTAAACACGTCGTGCAGTAAGCGCGGTACTAATTTAGCTTCCACACTCCACATGAACACTTGGATCTGTACCTAATACTAGCGCTCATTTATCTAGGGCCACTTCACATGGCTGCTCTTTCTACTACTTGCACGTTTCAAATGATAAGCCACGTTTGAGGTAGGCTTGCAGCGGTAGCCGCTGTTAGAGGTTACACATTGTTCGGCCTTACACCGATTACACTCCTCACTGTGACATCCCAAGTTCGAGGTCAATGAATGATAATCGAACATTTGGATTTTCTGCTCGACATATTTACCACATTGACTTCACCCCTTTCTGTGGAGTTTTATTAAAATTTGGTCGACTATTAGGGGGCAGCCCTAGAAAATGGTTTCTCAAATCAAAGTTCTTCAGGCTCCAACAGGCTCCATTCACACTGTCGGTCCAAATCCAAATATTTGTGTATTCGATTGGAATCTGATCTTAATTATTGACTGTCCAGATTCATCGAATCCAATTAGAAAGATTTCCAGAAATGCAATTTGATTTCTTTCGTTTTCCAGAATATCTGCATTGGTTTCTATGGCAATGATGTTGCATTAATAGGTATACGCCAAAAACAACAGCAATGCAAGGTTTGCAATGCAGATGTTTTGTCTTATTTACATCATAATATGCAGCTGCCACGCTGGACTACTGTCATTTGAGGCAGCAGTAGAAAGTTAGGAGGCTGGTATGCGTGGCTCGTATTCCAGTCTCCGCCAGCCTTAAAATTTCATGTCTCCAATGTATTGTCATTTTCTGCTCAACTGACATATGCTGAAAGTCACTGCAGAAACAAGGTTGTGTTGTTGCAATGTTTCCTATAAATTGTAACAGGGTTCATACAGATACTGTTAAAAAAAAAAAAAAAATAAATAATAATAATAATAATAATAATAATTCCAAGAATTAAGGACTTTTAAGCACTACTTTTTTGGTTTATAAGCACTATAATCAGATCTCATTATCAAGCAATATCTTTTTTATCTTTCAAAGTCTAAAATAGGTAAATAGATAAATATAAATAAACTAATAAAACAAAATTATACAATTAAAGTGCAGCACATGCAAACCATGCAATGACTCTGGTAAGTTTAACCATTGAAAGGATACTATGACAAATATATTGCTTTCCTTATTCAAACGGGCTTTTTCTTCATGAATATAAGATTGACCAATGTAACGCTCAAAGCCATGCGAAATGGCTCTATATCTACATCAGACATAATTGTTATATAAAAAAAAAAATTGTTTTTCAATAATGCAAGCATTTTTAATGTACCTTTTCATAAATATGGCCGTTTTCAAGGGTTTTCCAGTCAAATTCAAACACTTCAAGCACTTTAAGCACCTTGTACAAACCCTGTTTACATTTTACATAGCGTAAGAAAGTGACAAACCACACAAAATCCGATTAGAGCGGGTCAGACTGAAACAGATTTCCAGAAACCACATATGTAGCTCAAAACGGATTAGTAAAAATCACATTTCACGTGATTTCCCATTCACGCTTGCTAAATATGACCGGATTCCAATCGGAAATGCACAAAAATCAGACTTGGGCTGACAGTCTGAGTGAGCCTAATAATGTACCTGATTCATCATTGAAAGAGGTGAAACTAATGAGCATCTGGACGTTGACTTCTCCACAGCCGTTGACCAGCAGTCTGAAGTCCTCTGCCGTCAGGTCCTCCAGAGCATTCTTTGGAAGCACATCCAGTAGGCCCTTCCGCATGGCCTGCAAAACAACATCTTCACTTACATCTGCACATGGCTTTAGAATCTCAGCAAGAGCACAGATCTTTCAATAATTGCTCCTAAAGCTTTCCTAAAGCATGCAATGCTGAGGTCAACAGCAAGTTGCCAAATGCATAAATGCGTGTATGCAAAAAAAAGCAAGCTCCAAAACACGGTCAAGAATAAGCGTAATATGGACCAGATAGTCAAAGTCCTAAAAAGTAGGGTAGGTGACTCAAAAGTCAAGTGCACTCACATGCAAAGGCTGTTCTGCCACCACCAGCATCCTGTGCTCTGCGTATCTCCTCACATACTCGTACACGTTCAGAGGAGTCACAGGCATGTTGACCCCACCGGCCAGGAGCTCCACCTGCAGATCCAACAGAAAACATTCAGACATGTGCCAACACTAAACCCTAATGCATACACAAAGGGGAAATGTAGCCATTACCTGTCCAGCTCCTTCCTCCTTGCAGAGGTCAATAGCGAAGGCGAGGTC
This sequence comes from Chanodichthys erythropterus, assembly GCF_024489055.1. Taxonomy (NCBI): domain Eukaryota; kingdom Metazoa; phylum Chordata; class Actinopteri; order Cypriniformes; family Xenocyprididae; genus Chanodichthys; species Chanodichthys erythropterus. Next base: position 37,292,190 of record NC_090222.1, on the reverse strand, counting down.
CATTGCCGCAAACACAGCCTCTGCCTCCTCAGTTTGAGAGTGTCGAATCAGCTGCCGCAAGCTCTCATACATCACCGGGTCAAAGAAAGCAAAGTCATGCCAGTTCACCTGTAGCACAAGAGAACACAAGCCTCAGTAGGGCCCTATGATTTCTGCCATGCACAAAAAGCAGACAGAATAGCGAAATCCAGTCATAAAAGGTCACAAAATTTGAAAAAATTTGTATGTGATGCAGTAGAATGTACTTCTAAAAGTGATAGTTTTAATAATTTCATTATAATTAAGAAACTTCAATTTTTCTCTTACACTTTCTCTTAAACTTGTACAGCTCTTTGTTTGCCAAAAAATAAAATTAAATCAAATGAAAAATGTTTTTAACAGATTTATACAATTGTTAATGTTTTATGCATTTATTTGATTTCCAACATTTTTTTAAATTTGTATTAATAATCCAGGGGGAAAAAAAGACAACCCAGAATTAATGCAAAAAAAATTAAACATTTCATAAGCCCATTAAAACTGCAAAGTTAAAACAACGAACATGAAATTTGGGGGGGTTGGATAATAATTATATTATTAAAATTAAGAAATCTCAATTTTTTTATTCTGACATGTTTTCATATTAACAGTAAACTTGTGCAGCACTTTGTATGCCAAAACTAAAAATTTTCATTTTACTTCATTCTTTTAATAGATTAATTCAATTGTTAATGTTTTATGCATTTATTTGATTTCCAACATTTTTGAAAAAAAATGTATTAAATCAAATTCTGGGTTGTCTTTTTCCCTCCCTGGATTTATGCAAAAATAAAACATTTCATAGGCCTCATAATTGAAAAAATGTTGATAAGTTATTCAATTGTTAATTTATGAATTCAATTAATTAGACATGCTTTTTTAAGAATAAAACATAATTAAAACTGAAAAGTTAAAATGATAAACATGGAATTTAGGAAAAAAAATCAAAAACTATTTGGGGGGAAAATTCAAAGTGATTATCATTTTTGCTAAACAACTTTTAATAGTCTTTTAAATTAATAAGTTTAATGATTTAAATTAATTAATGCTTTCTGACTACTAAAATTTAAATTTGACCATTAAAAGGAATACAGAAAAATTCAAATGGAATTATGGGGAAAATAAAACCGATTTCAGAGGGCTGTAATTCACTGACATCCTGCAGTGATCCGAGATTAAACCTTTCACTATTACAGAAGTTATTAGCATGTAGATATTCACCTTCCTGCCGAGCAACACCTTGATGACGTGTCTGTTGAGTGTGATGGGGCAAAGTTCATTCTGTAACAGACACAACCCAAGTATCCTGGAGGCAGAAGAAAAGAATCAGGATTATTTGTAGGAACTGGTGGTTCTCACACAGATGTTCAAGCGAACGTGCGTCTCCTACCTGCCGATGTTACGGAAGCAGTTGAGCCTGGCCTCAGTGTTCTTGCCTGGACGGGGCGAGTAGAAGCCCCTCTTTCCGGGTTGGTAAAAGAGAGGTGCATTATCATCCCCGTCATCAGGGTCGTCCAGCTCCATGTCAACCACGCTGCGGGTGGAACCGTGCCTCTTTCGGTTCTCCTGCTGGTGGAATATAGAAATTACAATTAAAAACAGACATCACAGGTCACAAAACAATTAATGTTTTGTGAAAGATTTTTAATCTCAGTGAGTCTATCCTGGTTAAATAAAGGTTAAATTAAAATAATAAAAAAATAAATAAATCACAGGTATAACATCAAGAACTTTCTTAATCTCCAAAGAACTACATAGATCAACTCATGATGACTCAAAATGATACGAGTTGTACACGGAACCTAAGCTGATGCAAAGAACAAGAAAAGAGCCTTTAGAGTTGGACACAACATACTTGTGCTTTTTCAGGAGTGTCGAGAAGGCCGAGGTCCAGTATACTGTCGGCACCATTTTCCCTGTGCAAGAGAGAGAAGCTCATAAAATACACCACTATCAGAAAATATGTAAGTCACCACAAAATCAAATAACATTGAATTTGTTATAAAAATTAATATATTTTATGTAAGCAATTGTTACAATTTAAGTAGTTAATAATATAGTAGTAAAATTATTAATTATGTTAAATACGTATATATTAATTAAAATACCATAATTACATTAAACATTATAAAGTATGTAAATATTTTACATAATTTTAATACGATAATCACAAATAACTCCATAATTATAATAAAAAAATTACACACATATTGAATTTTTTTGATGTAAGCAATTATTACAGTGTAATATTTTATTATTTCAATAACTGTTAATGTATATAATTAAATACTATAATTACATAATATAAATTATATAAAATATGTACTTATTTACTTTATAATATTTAAATACTACAATCCCAAACTACTCCATAATTATAATAAAAAAATTACACACATATTGCATTTTTTTGATGCAAGCAATTATTGCGGTGTAATATTTTATTATTATTTTAATAACTGTTAATGTATATAATTAAATACTATAATTACATAATATAAATTATATAAAATATGTACTTATTTACTTTATAATATTTAAATACTATAATCCCAAACTCCTCCATAATTATAATGAAAAAAAAAAAATAAATAAAATAAAAAAAATCACACACACATATTGCATTTTTTTGATGTAAGCAATTATTGCGGTGTAATATTTTATTATTATTTTAATAACTGTTAATGTATATAATTAAATACTATAATTACATAATATAAATTATATAAAATATGTACTTGTTTACTTTATAGTATTTAAATACTATAATCTCAAATAACTCCATAATTATAATAAAAAAATAAATTACACACATTGAATATATTTGTTATAAAAAATAATTTGATTTAAGCGATTATTACAATGTAATATTTAATTATATCATTTTATTTAATAAATGTTAAATATGTATATAATAATTAAATGCTATAATATTTACATACTATAAAGTAAATAATTTAGTACATATTTATGTCACACACACACGTTCTTGACAGGAGTCATGAGATTATTCACCTTCCGTGAGTTATGAGGAGCTCCATGGCCTCTTCCACACGAGCTCTGAGTGAGTCTTCACTGGCCAGGAGCAGCAGCAGCTGAGCGGGAGAGAGCTCCAACAACATCCCTGTGATTTTACTGGCAAATGCCTGTAGAGAAAACCACAAAAAAGCACATCACACACTAAATCATCTTTTCAAAAGCCACATTTGCTGACTGTTGTACTGGTTTGTACCGGCTGCATTGCGTGCACTCGTGGGTACAGTCTCTCTCCTAGAGCCTGTCTGTGAGCCGGCAGCGGCTCCGGTTCATCACTGGGGTTTCCTTCTGACGCGGGTCTGAACGGCCGTGTGTCAATTGACAGCTGTCTCCTTGAGTCCCTGCAAAAAAATAAATAAATAAAATGTTAAAAAAAATAACAAATGTTTAAAATTATCTTTCATTTTAAATAATTAAATTAATTTCAAATAATGGTCTTTTTTAAAGATGAACCTATCACGATTTTTCATGGCCGATTCTAATTTTTCAATAGTTGATTTTTTCTTCTTCTTTAAGCAAAATTGTTTTGTTGTTTATTTGCTCTATTACAGGCCAAACTGGACTTGAACAAAAAAATATCTGTAGCCATTTGAAATGAGAGGCAACCACTGCATTTTAATCACAATCCAAACAAAGATGCTACACAATTAAACTTTGTGCAATTATGCTACATAAAACCTACCTGCACAAAACAAACAACAGATGGACTGAATGAAAATGCAAATTCACTCTCTGACAGTAGGTGGCGCTTATTGAACAGCAGTTATTTTGTTTCCTTGGTTACCTCTGTACAAAGCAGTGCTACAATTATAAATGCTATTTTAATTATTAGCATTATACGGAGGTAACAACAAAAAAAGAGAAACATCCATATAAACCCTCACCCCAAATACAATATTTATTTTCTTTCAATATTTCAAGCAGTGCAAACAGTGAGCTTGCAGTGTCTGGTAGATTATTTGCTCTCCTGGCACATCGGTGCTTAAATTATTTGATTATTTAAAATAAAAGACCATCTTCCATGATATATTCATGTATTTTCTGGCAAAATAAATGCATCATGAAAGATTTATGCACTTTGGGTGATAAAAGGCACTTTAAAAATGGCATTAATTATTTTAAATAAAAGATAACATAATAGTACTAATGGTACGTTTTATTTCTAAAGAATACCCATAATATTAAATGATATTGGTTACACTTAGTTTTCTAGAAAAATGAATGTATCATGAAAGATTATCTTTTATTTAATAATTCAATGGTTCAAATTATTTTATAAAACATCCCCATTGAATGAAAGCACATCATGAATATCAAGCTAGATAATATTTTTTTTAAATAATGAATTTTTTGGGGGTTTTTTTTAATCCCCGTAAAATTAATGATATTATTTAAGCTTATTCGACCAGAAAATACATCATTAATATTTGATATATATGGCTCAGCAGAGAGGTTCAGGTAAAGTCACCTGTCACGGTCTCGTCTGGATGCAGCTCTCAGTCCTCCGCTCCTCCTCTCACGCTCACGGTCTCGGTTCCTCAGACGCTGCATAAGATCTGCAAACACACACAGAAAACCTGAGCATCATCTTCTCAAAAACATCAGCAAACGTTCACCGCATTTGCACAGCAGACGTAACATTTGCCCTTGAAAAAAAATCGGATAAAAACAATAAGGGAAAAACGTATTGAGGGTTAAATAAGCAACCCAGACTGCCTTCAATAAAAATGTTAAAAAGGGGTAATAAATCAATTAAATCAAATAAAAACAAAAATTAATAATGAAAAATAAATCACCATCCTATAAAATGGCCTGTCAAGGAAAAGAAAAAGAAAAAGAAGGAAACGGATACATACTGCTAGCCTGCATTCCCTTGCTGACGCTCTGTACACAGTCCAGATTGGGCAGCTTGTCATTGGACAGGAAAGCCTGTGCTATAGCCGTGTAAAAGCTCCGTGCCACTCCGCTGCCCTCTCCTGGCTCATCCTTGAAAGTCACTTTCACTCGATGCACAGCCATGGGCGTAGTGGTGCAGCGACGGCCGAAGTGGGCATTGAGCTGCCGCATGGTCTGCTGGATGAGCTGCTCTCGGTCACGGTCCACCTCCAGGGCTAGATCACGTGACTGCAGGTTCCTCAGCTTTTCCATCTCACGCCGAAACTTGGACTCCTTCACCTCAAATCCACCCAGTTCTGTCAGGATCTGCAAGGTTCAGAGCAAAGTAGATGTTTACAGAACATGTGACAGAACTTTTCTAATGGATTATTTTGATAATTGATTAATCTATCAATTAATTTATCAATTAATAAAATTAAAATTAAATAATTTTAAATCAATTTTAAAAAATATTAACAGATTGAAACCGAAACCAAAAACAACAACTGACTGCTTGTGTTACTGCTTAATGTGGTTGCAAAAGTTAAAATGACCAACTTAAAAAGGATAATAAAAAAAAGATCTGAACATAGTAATTATATTACATTTCTATGCTACTCCAATAAGAGTCCCTTTACTGTTACTACTACCATAAAAATACGATTACTTATAAAAACAAAAAAAATAAAAATAAAAATCTGCTAAAAATTTGCTGTACTTACAGATCCCGGTTCTGCTCCCACATCCTCCATGAAGACTCGGCCAAACAGCTCCAGAGAAAGCCGCCAGCGGCCCAGCAGCATGTCATGAGAGATCACCATCCCCATAAAACTACAGTGTGGACTGGAGAAAACAAACAAGAAACATCATTATCACAACATCGCAGCCCTTAATGAATCTATAAATGTTACTTTTCTTACATAAATGTGGGAAGGGGCGGGCCATCGCTCTCTGTCAAACCAATCTCTGCAAGGAGGCTGCTCTTTAACTGGGCTGCCAGATCATGGGGTGAAGGGCCTGGTTTAGATGCATCCATGTCCTGCTCCGCAGTCGGCTGCTCCTCGCCACCCCTCTGCCGAGACTCCATACTCATCACGTTCTTCATGTTTGCCGAATACGACATCTTTGTGGGTAGAATCTGGGATGAGAATTACCCATAATACAATATTGTAAAAATATTGCTTTATTGCTCATTGTTGAGACCTGTTCAGAGAACCATTTTTGTCCGCACTGGGGAATTATTTAACATCAGTTTATGTTTACATTGGGGCTTTTTTTCCATCTAATCTAATTACATGATGTGCCAGTAAATCAAATCGCAAATTAACTGCACATCAGATTTGGCTTAGAAATTACCCAAAAAAGTTAAATAAAAGTCATTTTTGTGTTAAATGAAAAAAAGCATCAAATAGACATTACAAAAAGTAGCTTTGGAAAGTATTATTTTGTTTAATTCAACAGAATTTATTACACAAACTTTTAGGCTTCAACTGCCCTTTTTTTCCCAGAAGCTGCATCTGAATTGGTATTTTAGATATATTTATAGACAAAGTTTGGTTACAACCATTCTTCAAAATATCTTTAATGTTCCACAAAAGGTTTGCATGAGTGTGAGTAAACGTAAATATAAATAAATTCATTTTTTGAGGGAAACTTTTTTTAATGAAATGGTACTCTCAATAAGAAACTTAAACTGCCAGTAGGTGGCGGTAAACATCTAAATGAATAAGTTGAGTCATACATTCATTCGATTTGTTCAAACAGCTGATTCATTCAGAAATAATGTAAATGCTCTCTTTATGAAAGGGTCATTGAATCATTGGTTCACCCGATTGATTTGCTCAAAATGCAGATTCATTCAGAAACTAAACACTGCTGTGTGTTGCTCAGAGATTCACAAAAGTTCTGCTCTGGCTTTAATATTTGCATTTGCAAAATTGAGCAAAAACTTTATTTATTACAGTTGTATAAAATCAATATCACATTTGCACTTGTGCTATTCAGGACAAAAACAGCACTTGTGTGATATTGCTCAACTAGATCATATGATATAAATATGAGACAAAAACCTCACAGGTGTTTTTTTTTTTGCCCTGATATCTTAAATTTTAGGGGCACTTATAGGCTCCATCACGCAGTGAGTTGTTGCCCTGCATCATGTTTATGGTGATCAACTATGTGAAATGTAAAATGACCTACGTAGGTCTGTGGTGGGTGAATTAAATCATTTCAACATCTTATTTTTCTATCTAATTCTATGTAATTAAATCTAACTAATTAAATTAAAAATATAAATAAAAAATGAATACAAATAAATAATTGTATTTATTTAAAATAAATGTCTGAAACAAAAATAAAAAAGTAAATAAAGTAAATAAACATTAAACTAAAACCAAATAAAGAAAACCTAAATCTAAAACAAAACCATAAAAACATGCAAATTATCACTTATGGGAATTATTTGTCTGACAGAGTTTAAAAACTCACAAAAATGTTAAATTTACAGAAAAAATAAAATAAAAATTAATACTGAAAAAAACTCACCAATTTTCAGTATTATGAGAAACCATGTCGCCATATTTACCTGCAAGCAATTCATGTCCACAGTCAGATCCGTGAGGCCCTTACTGGCCATGTACGAGGACGAATAGAGACCCTGACTTGGCCGTCCAAACAAGTCCTCCTTTCTGGCATTGGGCTGTGAGATGAAGAGGAAAAACAGCAGTGTTAAATTCAACCACCCACACTGACATCACAAACCTCCTCTAATAGCAGAAGTGACAACGCAGGTACAGGGCATCACTGACCTGCAGGAGATGCGGCTGGTCAGCCAGAGGAATGGCCTCAGCGAGAGGTACTTCAAAAGGATTGGGAGGGATGCATCCCAGGAAGGTCATGGAGTCAGAGCGGCGGAAAAACGGATGGTGCTGTCCTGTCTCAGCAGGTACCGGCTCCTCATCCTTATCCTGCAGGGTGGAGCCTGTGCAGTCAAGAGTAACAAAGCGGTTTGATTTGACAGCAGGAAACCAGCTCATGCTGCTATGCATCACCATGTGAACCTGTGTGTTTAGCTTCAGCTTGTGTGTTACATGCACAGTGTTTTGAACTCACTCTGATTGGTGTCCTCGTCATTCTCGTGCTCAGAGTCCTCATTGTCCAGGCCGAGTTCAAGCAGTTCACGATTCCTGAAATAGGATGAAAAAAGTATTTAGAAATCTCACAACAGCAGCTCACATTTGGGTTGGGAAATATCTCAAATACGAACGTCTTTGCTGGAAACATAAAATTAATCAACATCAAGAAGTGGGTGTGGTTATAGCAGTGATAAATCCTCAACTTTTTCAAAAGGCTTTGATTGTGCAAACTTTCAGGATGTTAATTAAAGCACCAATGCTAACATACGTTTAAAAAAAATACATAAAATTATGTAAATTGTTAGCTTTTCAGATAAACGAGTCACTAGTCAAATTGCAACCCATAGTTAACCCTTTTAAACCAGTTCAAAGCAAAATAAATAATTAGATATAGATCTCAGTATTATGGTTAACTAAAACTTAATCTTGATTGAAATTAAGCTGAAATAAAATAAAAATTGGATGAAAAACTAAAACTTATTTCAATTTTATTTTCAATCAAGTTTAATTAGTACTAAAATTACTAAAACTCAAATAATAAATTAAAAGTAAAGAAATTACAAAAACAAAATTGAAATAAAAATAAAAATGGAAAATCTAAAAAAAAAAAAAAAAAGTTAATTCAAAATATTAATAAATACTATAATAGTACATAAATTGTACTAAAATATTACTGTCAAACAACAGATTTCTTTAAGCTATGATTGTCCATATTAAATGTAACTACTAAAATGAAGAGATGGGTAGTTTACCTCTTCCTGTCAATCTGAGTGGTGTCGAGTGTCGTCTGCAGATTCATGGCTTTAATCCAGTAAATGAGCGCCTGGAAGACATAGGCCACGTGTTTGAGCGAACACACGTCCAGCACAGGCAGAACGTCTGAATGCTCGTCATTATGGGAACGCATCAGAGACAGGGCGTAGTTCAGGAAGTCTCCTCGTGCTGACATCATCCCCTGACGAGCAGTCAAAAGTGTTGCGGCGCGCCTGAAACACAAAGTATGAAATTATTCGATGACAATAGAATGAAGCATAGGCTTGTATTTAGGCTTCAAAATTCATAAAAGCTGTGTTCATTTGTGAAGATGAACATGATGAAGAAAACATGTATAAATAGATAACCACAGAAAATAGAAGGGTTAACTTTCACTTCATGGCGAATTGAAACTGGGCAAGGGTCTTACCTTCGACCTTCAAGTGTACGGAGACTGGCCTCCTCTCGTGCAGTCATGCGCTCCCTACGGCCTGTGTGCTGTGAAGCATGCAGCGGGTGGCTGGGGTGACCAGGATCCCCGGCTGATGACAGAGCTGAGCCGTACCGCAGCTGCGCTTCAGTGGAATCCATGATGGACACCATCCAGTTCCAGGTGGGGATCAATTTATCCTCAACAAAGTTCTGAAAAACGATGTGATTTTGTTATAGATTTCCTTTATGCAGCCCAAGTTTGCTTGGGTAAAGATCGAATGCCTCACCTGCAGATTGACAGCGTCCTGATAGGTGAGTTTGACGGCAGCAGGGTACTGCGAGTAGACCAGATGGTTGTATTTGGGTATGAGGCTCATGAGGTCAGAAATCTGCCGGATGACGATGCTGTAAGCTCGAGCCAGGCTGCTGGCGGACGTCAGGTAGCTGCTTGAGTTACTGGCCTCCAGGGCTGCGGCGGCAGCTGCTGCGCTGGTGCTGATGGCGCTGCTCCGTCGCAGGTTTGAAGGGTCGATGTAGATGAGGCCCGTGGAGCTCGCTGGAAGATACATTAGTATTATTTCCAGTAACATAGAATAACTTTCCATATTTGTATCTGGAATACAAGTTGCTTTTTACTCATCTGAATATGCTGTGACATTTTCCAAAGCGACTCATATAATGCAATTAACAATTGCTATGAATTCAAATATGTGTGCTTTGTGCATGTTTTCTGTGCCTGACGTTAATTGAAAATGTATTCAAGAGTGACTAATAATGCAAACGAAAACCTGAAGGTGCTGAGAGTTTGAGATCAATTAAAAATAAATGAAAATAAAATGAAATATTACCAAAAGAAAGATAAAAAAAAAAAAAAATTAGATTTACACCATGATACATAAAAAAAATACACTGATTCAGACAAGAAATCACAATTTTTGGGTATACAAGACACTTTTTACAGAAAATATTATATTGTAATGGCCTGCAACATCTTGTCATCCATGACAATGAGTAACAAATTATTAAAAAAATAAAAAATACAACCATTAGAAAAAAGCAGAAAAAAATGGCTTTGGACAACAAATGTACCTCACCCTCATGATAACCAATGCATGTTAACTAAATCTTTTTTGGACAGGTGGTGGGAGTTACTAACCAGCAGGTGTGGATGAGCTGGATGGGGCGCCGCCAGCAGTGCGCTGGCTGGGTGTAGTGCGTACAGCCCACTGCATGGACCGCGGTGCCTGGGCCGCACTGTTGGCATGTGCTGAGCCCGTTGTTCTCTCCAGAGGCTCATCCAACAGGAAAGTCTCCTGATCCACATCGTCACTCTGACTGCTGCTGCTGTCCGAATCACTGGAGTCATTCGACTGGGAGTCGTCCTCGGAGAAGAAAGCAGGAACGCTGCTAGCACCTTCAGGAAAAAGACAATGTACATTGTTCCTTAAAAAAAATAAATAAATGCTAATGAGAGTGTGCTATACCACTAACTAGTTGGTCTGTAATTTCTGCCTGAAGTAGATGTAGTTGACGCAAGGGCGTCTGATGTGATAGAAAAAGAAAAATACACTTGTCGGCTCACTAAAAGTAATTCTACAGGTGCCACATGGACAAATTTAAAACAAAATGCATTTACAGCTTTTGTCGGAAGCCATTATAGCCTACTGCACACTCAGTAGGTCATGTGGAAGGTTAGTTGAGAGCAAAACAAAAAGAGACCATTCTGTGGCATAATTGTGGCAATTTTGACAGTCAAATTGAAGCACCTGCTTCAGATCCAGCGGTGGCAGCAGTCACAACGCTTCTGCGGCCACTTGCATTGTCCTGGTTGCTATGGTTACTCTCACTGTCGCTCTCAGTCTCAGCAGCAGCCAACAAATCCAGCTCCATGTCACTGCCTGCAAGAAAAAGATTGTGTGACTTCAGCCTCGTTTACAAAAGAAATTGTTGGCTTCTCAACAAAAAGACAACAAGCAGCACCAGTGTTTCTAACACATGGTTTGTTGTAATATAAAAAGAGCAGCAGCGGCAAGATGGGCAAAAATATTATCCCAATGTTTTTCCATATTCAATATCAGTTTCTGAATTGCTTCACTCTGACTGGTGTGTCATGACATTTTGAGGTCAGTAATTCCCTGATTATAGCCATTGGCAATGGCAACACTGTATAATGACGTTTATCCAGGAATTTGTAGCTAGCCAATTAAATCTCAACTCAATATTTTGTCTCTTATTTTATTTACTTATGTGGCAACTAGCCATATGATAAGTGGAACTTTGTACACCCATCAGTCCAAATAGTTGTCATTGCAAAACAAACCTTACACAATCACAATAATAATTTTATACTATTGGGAAAGGAAAAGCACTCCACGTCTGTTGACCTCAAAAATGAATGTAAACAATACTTGTTTGTTTACAAGCAAACTCCATAGCATAAGCCATCTTTTAATTTAGGGCCCCATGACAACTTGAAATAGTTTTTTTTTTTTTTTTTTTTTTTTGAGATTGTGTACATTTTATTTTTTCTGGATTCAGCTTATGATAAACGGTAGCTTTTATAAATTAAAACATCTGTGATTCGAGCGATCTTGTATTTACCATCTTCATCATGCTCATCATGCTGTCCTTCGGCCTCTGCGTTCTCCTCCCCCTGCTCCTCCTGGTCATCATGGTGATCCTCTTCACCTGCAACTCCTTCCACCACCTCTACCTGAACAGGTGAACAGCCAGGTAGCATTTAGAGAATGAGCTTAAAGTCACCATGGAATCAAAACAGACAATTCTTATTTTTTAAATGGAATACTGCAGTATTTATTATAAAGGATTTATCCGTGCACATTTTCTCTTTTTAAATTCATATGCCTCAATCTTTAATCAAAATAACTCCCTCTTCCAGCAAAATCTCTTCCCTGATGACGTGTTTACTGGCACAAGGGCGGCACAACCGGTCACCGACTCCACCAATAGCAAACCACAACCATCCAATCAGTTCCAAAATCAAGCTCCATTTGTTCTTGTTTCATTTGGATGTGTGTCACAATAGGGAAAAATAGATGATTGCAACATCCTTTTCATGCCGACTTTATGGTAAACAAATAAACTAGCCAGCCAATAGGTCAGGGTAATAAAATGGCCAATATTTGACAAAGCTGTGCTACATGCAAGTGTAGGCCATCGCACCTCTTCAACGTCAGCAGAAACAATATCATCCTGCTCCTCATCACGACCACGGGCCGTCTGGGACTGGCTGCTGCGGCGGGGCTGGGGGTTCCTGATGATGTACGAAGAGGCTGACTGACTGGAGCTGAGTAAAGCAAGACAGCATCAACAACTTAAGTAAGATCCATTAGAATACTTTGCAATAGTTTCAGTGGAAACCTAATGGAAAAGTTTTAATTATGGGGGGCAAAACAAAACACAATGCAATACAATGATGCATTTTTCTAGTTATGCCAAGCTCTAAAATATTTTAATCGGGCAGAAAGAATATTCTTATCCAGTATCTTATCAGAGTAATTCTTAGTAATCCCAAAGAACATTCAACTTCTGGAATTCTGAAATTTAATTTTAATTCTAATTATTTTAGTTTTTTTTTTTTTTAATCCACAGACACAGTTTGTGTAAATTGGGAAGAAAAATCGAGTAGAAAAAAATAAATAAATAAATTTGCAGCCTACTAAAGCGTCACACACCTGCTGGACTGATCCGGGGAGGGTCGTGGTGGCAGAGGCTCCACAGAGAAGAGCTCCTCACTGCCCTGTACAGCATCAATGCTGGTACTGGCCAGAGTGAAGGGTGCTGTAGGGCGAGCGATACCCATGCGCACCGGCACAATCAGGGACTCCGCCACATTACAGAGCTCTTCCACTGCATAAGGCAACAGCGCCTGGAAAACACGTCTGCACTTCCCGATGGGCTGAGGGATGAAGTTGCTGAAGGAAATACACAAGAGAGAGAATGTGAGCAGTGTGATCATTTTTTTTCCATTAAAGAGAAAAATCTAGATGGTCTGATGCATCAGCCACCGATTTGATTTTTGATCCATTTACAACCATTGGTTTATCGGCTATAGCATGAAAAAGGCCAATTTAACAAACCAATGGTTTATTAATTAATTAATTGCAATTTATAAGCAAAGTTTTGATCATGTTGATCATTTAGAGGCCTTAGAAATGTGTGTATCAATACTACAATAGGTTTTATAAGGTAAAAAAAAAAAAATCAATATGAAAAGTGTACAATATTGACTTTCAAGATAAGGTCATTAGACAAAATTATTTTATGTTGCATAAAGCATTTAATTTCACATATTGCTTTTAAACTCAATATTTCATAAACTCTCTTTTCCATTCATCAGCGTGACTGACAACAGTACAAAGTGAAGTTCAGTAAATAAGTCATACTTTTTCTTCTTGGATGACGCCATCTCCACACTGAGGATGACAAACACTCGGGCCACAGAGCGCAAGAACCTCCGTGTGACATTGATGGCCTCCTCTCTGCGGCCGGGGGTGTATTTATTCTGTAGCTCCTTCACCAGGGTCCCTAACAGAGTGTCAATAAACTGGGGAACAGCGAGAACAAGAGAAGACAGTAAGTATAGAGCGTATATAGTTAATTTCTGTTTATTACTGTGAAGCTGCTTTGAAAATCTAAATTGTAAAAAGCTCTATATAAATAAAAGTGACTTGACTAGAGCAAAGCATAACTACAAAAATTAACAACAGAACTTTCTGTGAATTTTCCAGGTCTGAAAAGAACAACTGCCATTTCTTCCACTCACAGTGATGTCTGGTGCACACTTGACAATGAGGCAATGTGTAAAACAGTCCAGCCTGATGGTGCCGCTCTGCTGGTTCAGGTACATCTGCTCCTCCGGTAAAAGGTGAGCGATTCTGCTGCTGGCGCTTAGTCTGGAATGATACACCCATGGTACGTCAGCAAAAAAAAGTAATGAAAGCAGAATGTGTCCAATGAAATTTGCTTGCGGTGATAGTTAAATGTTCTACTTACGGGTCTTTGTTTTCCTGAGAGCCGAACATTATCATGGACTTCAGCGCGTTCCAGTCCTGCAACACACGCTCTAGAGCCAGCTGGGCAAAGCGTGGAGGCTCCAGGTCATGATCTGGCATATCAGAGTCTGAAAGACAGAGACGTAATAAACACACACACACAAAAAAAAAAACCTTCTCAATAAATGCACTAATGAATCATGCACAACAAAACCGAAAAGGCATGTTAAGAAATACTTGAAAATAAAGAAAATCTCAAGATACTACTCCACTTTTCATGCACTATAGCGAAAGTTAAACCAAATTCATGAAAATTCGTTAACTGTGATTTCCTTCTTATTTTATATATGAAACACTCTTCAAGGTTAAAATGTTTGAACCATTAGGTGCACATGGTCCTCCAGAATGGTTCTGTAATCCTTGAGATTGGCATATAAATGCGTGAAACCACCAACACTATATTGGCCAGTGTTTCAGTTTCATTGTCCAACCCCTGTAAATGTGAGTGTGAGAGAAGTGACACCAGTAATCGATGCATGATGCCACTTTGCTGAATTCAAATTCATGAATTCGAATTCAGTAACAACTCAAATAGGGACCTTGTTCTTAATTTTATAATTATGACAATTTTCAGCAGCATTCAGCACATACGAAGACACGATCACTCCAGCAACATGCACACACAGACAAAGGACGCATTAACCACTAGAAAGAGTGAAAATAGACACAAATGAATGCAACAGACCACTCCATCTTGAGACAGGCTCTTTAAAAGTGAAATTAATGGTGCATTAAAAACAAAAAACAAGAACAAAGCAGAGTGCTAAACTCCCATCAAGTAATTTGTGGTGAAAATAGTGTGCATGCTTATGATTATATTATGATTGCAATAATTTGCAGGCAGCCCAAAATATGACCTTTCAAGTGTTTTTCATTGAGTTGATTAGAGTCTTTGGCAAGAACCGCCATACAATCAAGATAACACCAAAGCCTGTAATTTTCTTTATTAAGACAAATAAGATGTTCTAAAAACTTAATCTAATGCACTTAAAATTAGTTCCAAGAAGTTCATAAGTTTCCTAAGAAATTTCTTAACTTAATGTACTGTAAACTATATGATGTAAACTATATTATCACCAAGCTCTAATCTGCTAAATGTGACTATAAGGATTTTAACACATTTTAAACATTAACATCATGATTTCCTGTAAAGCTGCTTTAAAACCATGTGTATTGTGAAAAGTGCTATATAAATAAATTTGACTTGACTACTTTAAGAAGATTTTCGTGAATCCGGCCCCAGGTCCCTTCCCTACTCAAAGACAGACCTTCAGCGCTGGCAGCCTTCCGGTTCCTGTCCTCTCGGATGCGAGGAGGGCGATACTGGCAGTGTTCCACACTCTGCCTTGCAACAGTCTGCACCAGAAACAGCAAGATGTGCTCTCCCCTATCAGTCACAAACAGAGGGGGAGAAAGAGTTCATGATGTAGAATGTAGGTTGCCCCGATGACCCCCTAAAATGGTTTGACAACAAAGTTGGAACAGGTCTTGGTCCTTTTTTAAACGGCACGAAGTGCAATAGTTCCTAGTGAACATACCTGCTGTTAGGAGTGGTAACAAGATTAGTGGTGGTCAGCAGCCTGTAGAGCAGATCCAAACGAGCTGCTTTCTGGCCCGCGATAAGAGTTTTGCATTTACACTTCTCCCAGCAGTCACAGTATGCGGTGGGAGATGTTCTCTTCAGCCTGGAGAAGAAACAAGATGAGCATGCATTACCGTTTTTAAAACCTAGTGAACTACTTTGCTGGGGTGTGACGAGAGCTCTCGCGAGATTAAAATGTGACGAGATTTCTCGTCAAGGTGAAAAGCTCTCATGATATTGCAATGATGGAGTGTGAGGGTGAAATTAGGATAGAATATGCCAGAAATAAAAACTATTTAATTCCGCTGGACAATGGTCACTTCAATCCCATCCAGCTCATCCAACATGAGCTGCAGAGTCATACATAGTGCAGCAGGAATCAGAGTTCACTGATCACATGATGAGAGTAAGTGACAAAATCACTGACAAGCCCATGGCGGAGGATTTGTTGCACAGTAGAGCCTAAGCGTCTGACAAATGCCTCATCTCGTTCTTGTGAACTAAATCTGGTCTCATTTTGTGAGCTAACTGTCTCGTCACACCCCTAATAATAACTAAAATGTAACTCTGGAAGTAGCTGTTTTGAAAAAAAAAATAGATTAGCAATTTCAATTGGTCAACATGCCACCAATCTATAAAACTTACTATGACCAGCACAAAAATAAAGACCAGTTCAATAACGCACTTTTAGATTGAATTTTACAAGATACTTTAGCATTTTTGAAAAGTACAGTTTTTAGTAATATATCAACTGTAATTTTGTTATATACTTTTTTTTATATTTATTTCAGTTTTAGTATTTCAACCGAAATTTTAGTTAGTTGCCAGGGCCAGATTTCTAATTTTCATTTTATCAAATTTTTATTTTAGTTTAATTTCAATTAATAACTATTTTTGACAGATTGTTTCAGATAACAACGCCACTTGGTGCAATGCATTTAAGAATGTCTCACTTCCAAAAGGGGAAATGTGGTGAAAATTAAAGTGTCAATTTTGCACTCACTTGCAGTCATGACCCTTGTGGCAGACCCTGGCGCATTCAGTGCAGCAGCACAGAGACTCCAGCAGGCCGCAAGTTCGGCACTCAAAGATATCCTGCAAACAGACAAGTTCAGTAAATCATATTATACACTATAATACGCTAAATACACTATTTCCAATATTGATAACTATGAAAACGCATAATCATAATTAGTCTGTGAAAAGGTTATATTAAAGGCTGTGGCGTTTGTACCTGGTTGATGTGTTCTGCTCCAGTCCAGGTGAAGCTGCAAGTGTCGTTACAACACAGGACGTAGAGGGGAGAGTCATCAGGATTGGTGCCTGAAGGACAGATCATCTCCATGAACACTGATGCTGCATCCTCTTTCTCTCCAAGACCGGGTTCACCTAAACAAGAACACAAGATCATTAGGGTCTCCAGATGTTTTGAAACATGCACTAATTTAGTTGACCTGCATCCATGTACTTACCTTTGGCTATTTTTTGTGCTGCTTCTAAAACAGTAATGGCTGCTGGGTAAGCTCTCCCACTCACTGCCAACATGAATGGAGTCATTCCACGAGCATCCCTATCAAACAACAACAAAAAAACGGTCAAAGATAGCTAAAAGGAGATTGGCTATCCTTTAGAGCTGCAGCAGGGCCACGTACTTGGCAGAGAGCAGCTCTCGTAAGTGAGGTCGCAGGACGACGCTGTCACACATCAGCTTCAGTATCAGGTGAGCATTGGCCTTACGGTCTTTAGACTCTACTACTGATGGTTCAGATGAAGGTCCTTCAGAAGACATGAGAAAGATTGAAACCTTGCTAAAGAGAGCTTTAAATTATGGCACAGAGCAGTGGTTCTTGACTGGAGGGATCCTGACCCAAAAATAGGTTGCAAGTCTATTCTGATTCAGGGTTATTTTTAACCAAAACCATAAATAAATATGATTTTAAAAAAAAATAAAAATTGTTACTTGAAATGCCAAGGCAACATTTCTCATTTTCAATTAGTTCAAGTGGTAAAATAACCAAATTAAAAAAAAAAAAAAAACTAAAAACTAAAAGTTAATAAATACTATGCATATATACTATAAATTCCTATAGATTTTTAAAGACAAAATTACTAAAACAGAAAAAAAAAAATTTTAAAACAAAAACTATAATAGAATATCAATTCTACTAAAATAAAAGGACAGATCAAACCAAGGACAATAACTATAATTATAAAGAAAAAGCTTTAAAAATCTACATATGTAAAAAATATGATTTTTTGCAGTTGATGAAAAACTCTTCACAGCCAATCATCAACAGAACCCATCTTGCTTTAAAAGCCTCAAGCATTTAAAGCTGCAGATAACAAATGCATTTATAATAAGCAGAACAATACTGCCCGTTAGTGTCTATACCAATATAGTTATCATTACAGTTATATCCTTAACACTGTCTGATTGAGTCACCACTTGATAATCAATGAAAAATCTGGGTCCTGGAGCAAAACCAGTTGAGAACCACTGCCATAGAGTGTCCTTTGGGAGGCCGGTTCACGTACCTGGGATGGTGGAAGTGCTAGGTCCCTGGCTGGTGCCTGTGGAAGCAGTGGTAAGGGAGCCCACTGCAGGGGCCAAGATGAAATCAATGTCACCGTCTAGCAGAGAAGATGGTTTTGTAAGACATCAGGCTATCGCGTGCATGCAATATATCTGTTACAGCCCAAGAACTGCTGAACTCACCAGGGTCCATTGGTGGAGGGTCTGGTACCCAGCTGGGAGGAGCAATAGGGGGTGAAACTGGGTCTTGGTGGTCACTGGAGGAAGGGCCGGATTCGTGGCGGCCCAAACCTGCAGCGCGGAGGGAGCGCCTCATCATCTCTCTCAAACGCAATCTACAGAAATGAAAATAAAAACAAAAGTGAAATAACTGTACACTATCAACAAACAAATACTAAATCTTAAACAGTAGAGCATTGCGCTTGCAACGTTAAGGTCATGGGTTTGATTCCCTGTGAATACAAGAACTGATAAAATGTATAACTTGAAAGGGTTTCTGCAGTTTTAAAATAAATAAAGATAAATAAAAGACTAATTATTTTTAAGGCACAAATAAAAAGTTAATACCGTATATCCATAAAGAACAAACCCATTCAATCTCAAAACAGATCATGTATCTCCAGTTTCTTTTATTTAATTGAACAGGCTGTAGCACACATTCAACTAAGTTTAAAATACTCAAATCAATTTCAACATGTATATTGAATAAAACATGTTTTATGCACAAATATTTATCAATACATACAAACTATGGGTTAATTGATATTTGATTTTGCCATTATAATAATAATTATGTATTTAAGGCAAGGCAATAAAATTATTGTCAAAACTAGTAAAATCTTTTTACTTGTAAAAATTTTAGTCTTTCTTTCCTGTGACAGGTTGGCTCAGACACAAGCTACAAGACTTTACAATTAATTAAATGCCAAATGTACTGCATAACCAATAATATTTAGACAGAGAGAGAGAGAAAATATACACATTGCAGGAATTTAATGATCAATGTTCTCTGACTTAGAACATGCATGCACTCACATTTATTTAATTCAATCAGTCTTTTAAAGATTAATAATCACATTAGGCTGTAGTGTGCTTCCTGTTTTTCCATTCCCAGGTACAAGTCTTAAATTCAGTATGATTAAATTTAAGATTTTCAGGACCTATGGGAACCCTGCTTGAATGCAATTTTAAAAAATGGCTTTGCTTAAAAATGCCTGCCAAAAGCTGGATGTAAATGTAATTTAATCAAGTAATACAGATAATGTGCAATCATGCTACAATAAATGCATTTCCTTGCTCTATTCTTCATTTTCACCAATTTTTTAAATGCTTCTCCATTGAAATGCTTTTCTGTATCCCAGTAATTCTGAATACTGACCCCCGGCTGCTGGATGACCCCGTACGATTCCCGGAGCTGTTGCTGGATACCACTGAAATGGCATTGGCAATGGCCTCAACCGCAGATAGCCTCTCAGCAAATGTGTTCCTTTCAGAACGCTCTGCTTCTGAAACACATCGTATATAAATGTAGTCATCTCAGGCTGGGTTTCATAAACATCCAACATCAGCTATTTTCCAAAACCTAATGTTCTGCCTCGCTTGTCACCACAGAAAACTACATATTGTAAGACTTCACGTGTGTCATTACTGAATGACCTTTTTTGAACGAATCTCTCAAATGAGTGATTCAGTAACACATTTTTTTTTAACAGTCACTTGTCACCACCTACTGGTGCAACAATATAATGACACCATCTTTATTTGAAGCGTCAAGCTACTTTAAAATGATGATTTATTCTATTTTGATCACCATCATAGACATCAGTGTTTATATCCAAATTATAAACTTTTATCCCAGTACTTCTGTGAAAATTTGAATTATTGTAACAGAAATCGTGATACTGTGTGGTTGTTTCTGAAGCAGTTTCAGACATTTGATGTCTCTGGGTAGTGGCAGCATGAACATCTGAATGTTCGCTGTGATTGTACCTGTCAAAGGTTTAATAGCTGATTTGTCATTTAGGAATAAGATTGTGTGCTTGTTTGAATTGAGATTGCAATCTTTTTATGATTAATCATGCAGCTCTATAGTATGATACTAAAATAACACTATAAAAAAGCAAGTTTACCTTCCTCCTCCTTGGTTTCCTTGTTGCTGACAGGGAAGCAGACGGAGACGCAGGCGTGGAGGACGTTGCGGTTGCCGTCACAGCGGTGACCCAGCAGAACGTCCAGAGCATGAGGGTTCTGCTCCAGCAGCATTGCTTGCTCCAGACTAATCAGGTATTGCCTGCATGCCTCATAATCACAGCGCAGCACGTGCTGCATCAGCGTCTGCTTCTAAAACACAAAGAGCAAACAATATATCAACCAGAAAACAGGGCTTCACTTGCATTCGCTTTCAGTCAGGTTTCATTCGCATTTGCAACTAAAAATAGATGTGTGCGAACTGTAAAATATATTTAGGAGCATGTGTGCGAATATAAAAAAGCAGGTCCCTGCTGGTTCACAAGTCTTAAATTCAGGGTGTTGTTTTTTTAAGGTCATAAAAACTTAAATATCTTAAGTGACCTTAAATTTGGGGGTTAATATGATTACTAAACTTCAAAAGGCAATGATTTAATGCAATTAATATGAGCTCTACACATTTTAAAGTAAAACAGATCATTTGAATTATGACAATGTTTACTTTTTGGTGTTTGTATTGTAACATGTTTTATAGGGTTGTAAGCCTATTACAACCTTGTACCCCTTTATGATGAAAAATTATTTGATACATTTTCATTGTAATCCTTAAGTTTTTTATGCACTCCTAAATGTTTCAGTTTTTCTAAATAACTATTTTTTAGCGGGCTGATGTAGTATACCTCCACAGCCATGATGATGATGGCTGCCTTCTTTTTGATGGTGGAGTTAGTGGGAAGGTTGGCAAGCGAGTGAACTCCCATGCCTAAACTGGCAATAGGCGGCAAGTCTAGCCAATCAGGGTCACGTATTCCACCCATACAGTCTTTAGCCATGGGATAAATGGTGCCATTACCATCCCTCAAAATGATGGGACTCTCCTGTGGACATGCAAATATGAGAAAGTTAAAACGGGCAAAGAGAAATGGAAAGCTTCCTCAGGTGTATGAAACATATCAGGCTGTGTGATGGTCTCACCTGGCCAGCGGTGAAGATGGCCACATTACGCTCACTCTGGCCGAGAAAAGCCAGGTTACTGGTAGGGAAGTGATTCTCCTGTTCGGCTTTGCCGGTGGCCAAATCAAAGATACAGTACCGTACCCAGCTGCCTGTTTTCAGCACAGCATGAACTCCTGCAGGACGCAAGACATCAGAGCTGTCAAGCAGAACATTCACAACAAAATGAAGTCTGATAAATCTGAAAACAATAGTCACCTTTGGAGTCAACATTCACAGCTAAAATTTCAGCTTTTTCTGGGATACAAAGTTTTTTAAGTGTGCGCTGAAAACAGTCTGGAACTTTTGGTGTTCCACCAGTTTTAACAACCTGTTCAAAAGAAAAAAGTCTCAGTTAAAGTCATGTAATAGTATCTATATAGATATTTTTCAGGCACTTACAATATATTTGTTATATAATATATGCAAATACACATATATACACACACGCACACTAACACGTAATGAATTATTTATCATTCACCAATATTTCCATTTAATTCTGCTTTCTAAAGACTAGTAAGTCATGATTTTGTTTGTGATTATTTTACACTATTGACAAAACTAATTTTTAACATAAAAAAAAAAAAAACAACTACATTTACAATTAAAGCTGCAAGCAGCATTTATGGGCCAAGCACAAAGGCACAACAAGCCAGCCAACATGGCTGTGAGCATCAGACTAACTGCAACAGTGAGCAATTAAATACCTATTAAAGATCATTTTAGGCAAAAGAGCTGAAAAATCACAAATACAGTCAATAATAAAGGTTTACTGGTTTATCATTTTTGACCAATAGGTGGTGCTGTGATCAAATTAATGTGGTATGGTCAGACTGAGGTGACACTGACAGTCGCAAAGTTTGGTGTCAATATGTCAAAGCATTGCAGAGATACAGCATCAAGAGTCATTTTGGCATCAAGCCTCAAATTCTTTGCTGTGGTATATGAAAAGGGTTTCGTCTATCAACACGAAATCCTTAACTTTTTACCGACATGGTCTGATGATGTTTCGATTCGATTTGGGTGAATACTCCTAGACCGTTGGTCCAATTGTAGTTTGAAAAAGTATGTTTTTAAAGAAAATCAAACTGGTGGACAGGAAGTTTGGCTGACTATGGCAAAATCGATAATAATGTTCTCAGCATGACCCACGGAATCTATTAAGACCTGTCTCATTACAATAGGCCACATTTATATAAAGCTATTAGCATTTTTAAAAGACGTTATTACAACATTTGACCACAAGGTGGCGCTGTCTTGAAACCATTTGAGAACCTTCAGAGGATGGTGCCGATAGCACATACTGAGTTTCGTAATGGTACATCAATGAATTCATATAATATAGCTTTTTTTATCATAATATTGTATTGTAGTTAATGGCAATTTCGTGTTTTGTTCAATTATAGCTTTCAATTATAAACGTATGATATTCCCTTTGTGCATATATATTTGGTAGGCTTAATATAAAAAATTTTGAATTCTCCACCAATGATGTTTTTGAGATTCTGCAAATAGAAAATTGCACTTTTACAGCTGCATGTGGGCGTTTACCTGTAGCTCATCTATTCTGAGCAGTCGACAGTCTTGCAGCAGTGAGGAGGGGTCAGAGTCAGTGGGAGCTGCGCTCTGGCTGCTCACGCTGCTCGACGTCCCTGGAAATTTCACAGCAACATATGCACCATCGACTTTTAGCACCTTGAGTTCAAAAGAGAGAACTGTTGCAAATGAGGTGTAATAGCAAAGCATCACACACAGACCAGAGACAAAACACAGTCAGGAACATCACATCAAGAAAAACACAGTATGCTTGTATAACGTCATCTATTATAATGAAATTCATATTACATTAAAAAGGTTACACATTGCAATAATTAGGATAATTAAGCATATAGAAAAACAAAAAACAGTGGAGAAAAATAATACGCTTGTAGTTTTTGGTCTCCACTGGATCAAGCTGGACGACTTGTACGCCTGCACCCACCTTTCCCACGGGGACGTTTTTAACGTCCTCCACGAAAACGACCTCTCGTAGAGGCCACTGCTCCTCATTCACTTTCTCCTCTTCTTTTGGAGCTGGTGTTGAGCGCCTTCGCTCTGTAGCACAGCAGGTAATCGGTTAGCAAAGACAACACTGCAGCCACATCTTAGCCAAGTATCTTATGGCATCTCACAAAAGATCAGACAGGAATGTTTAAAAAGCTCTAGTTAAAGGCAATATCTTTTAAGGCAAGCCCCCACTGGTGAATAATAGAATAAATGGACATCACAAAACGTTCCCAGTGGACTGACGACATTGAAGGCACAATATGTAATTTTTTGCCCCTAGAGTTTGCCAATTCAAAACAAAGGTGTAACTTGATGATGGCGAGATGTCATCTTCACCTCACAGCCGGTGGAAAAAAAAAACAAAAAAAAAACAGGATGGGACTCGGGCTGAAATCATGTTCATGGATGAGATTATTAGCATTACTGTAGTATGAAGCAAAGCAGGGCCGAGTGATGTGGGAGCAGAATGAGGCCGCCGGAGCGATCGCTAATGAGAGACGTGCGCGACGCCTCAAGAGCAGTGGAGCTTTTATTATGCCATAGTCGACCACTTCTGCTTCTTCCGGTCAAGCATATGTGGGGTAAACCACATTAGATAAATAGGAGTATCAAACGGTGTTTCGATGGATTTTACAAAATAAAAATTTAAACCGAAGGTCCGTGTCCTGGTTAAAATTGCTTATTTCTCTGGATTTAAACATTCTTGGAAATATCTGGGATAATGCAAGTACAAAGTCAACAAAATATATAACATTGTTCTAGTGGTTTTTGGATATTTTAATCCTAAAATCTTACATACTGTGCCTTTATGAATAGCAAAAAATATTTATGAAATGTCATGTTTTAATATGTAAATTATGCATGATCTCATTTAATATGCACTAATTTGCATACATAAAATGAACAGAAATCTGAAATAAAGCTTGGATTAGGCCAGGTTCAAAATTCTTATTTCAGTTTGTTGACATTAGAATTTTTAACAAAGGATTTCTGACATCACTTTTTAAATCAATCCAGAAAATACAGTCATCCGGCAGAAAAAACACATTTTCTACATGTTTTTAGGTATAAAATGCATAAAACCAAGCAAATGATATATGAACAAAGCCTTCAATAAAAACCCTTGAGAATATAGATAAGAATAAAAGCTGCTGAAGTGGAGATTTCTGACTGCAGGAGAAAAGGACTTAAAAAAAAATGTACTACAATTGAAATCTACAGGAGCAAAAAGATAAAGTTCAATAAAATAAACACTTAAAAATTTCACTAGTCTGAATAAACATTTGTCCTTATGCATTTAAAAAGAAAAATGTGAGGAAGGGCACGAGTAAAGCAAAACTAACAACATGCTTTACATGCACACAAACCAAATCAACAAAAATGCAGCACACGCCTAATTGGGAAGGTGAACATCAATTTACATACTGATCCTGGGCCATCATTATTGTCGAGCAAAGACTAGAAGACTTATACTAGAGGAGAAATTAGCAAAATGACAGTAGAAATGCACAGGGTAGTGTTTGGGCCAATATAAACCCTGTACAACAGCGATTCCTTGTACGTACTATAGGGCAGAGAAGCACTGCTAGCGATGGAGGAAGTGTCACTGCATGTGGACGCTGGTGAGGGCGGAGGGCCCATTTCCGTCTTCACCAGCTCTGGCTTGCTCTCAGTCCTGACGACAAGAACAAGCACACTCATCAGCATCTTATTTTTAGCATAAATACCTCGGTGCATGTGCGTGGCCATAGAAAAACAGCCATCTTACTTGGTCTCCTGTGTCTTGGTGTTCTTCTCCATGTTTTTCAGGCTCTCGGGTGAGCGGAGCTGGAAGCGGCAGCTGTCGTTCATGTTCCACACGGACTCCAGCAGGACGCCCACTTTAGGGATCCCTGCGTTTACGGAGAAGGCCACGGCACCAGCGTGATATAGAGGGTTATTCCTCAGGCACACCTAAGGGAGGAAAGACATCACAGCTGAGTTTCCGAAAAGCAACACCTCAGTAGGGTCAGAAATTAACAGGTGCTTGAGGCAAAAATGCCACTAAAATTAACAAAAATACCACAAAATTAAAGATAAGTGTATGCATTGTATTTTGTAGTTTTGAACATAACCAATCACGCATATTTATCATAAAAGCAAAGGCCAATCAGAGGTGTTTAGATTAATCACCAGTGATGAAGATGTTGATAAAATTGTATAAGTAACAGCCTATAATATTTGGACAGACTGATTTAATAAATACTATACTATAATAAATAGTATTTAACATAAAAGATAAATAAAAGACATACATTTAATAAGGTACTGAATTCTAGAAATTAATCCTTAATGGAAAAGTAAATTTCTGACATCCATCAGAGCATGTTTCTTCACCTGAGTTCCTACTGTGATGTTGGGTATAGAAGAGATGCCTGCACTGGACTTTGGCTTCTTGTTCTTGGCTCTGGCCTTTTCAAGCATCTTTTTCCGCTGACTAAAAGGCACAACACCCCTAGAGGCAAAAAGAAATTCAGAATTTATTGGTTTGTGTAATCATCAAATCTTGAAGGCTGCAATTTTAATTAAATATATATGCGCTGTGAGTTTCAGAGTGAAGTGTGCCACAATGTTCTCTCTTTCTTTCTTTTTTTAACGCCATGCCAGCTTCTATGGCTATATTCATGGTGAGAGAGGTTTAGTTAAACATAAATAAATAAAAAAAATAAAGATGTTTCAGATTCATTTTGTGACACTGTGTAAATTTACACACAAGCAGCTCATCCAACGTTGTTAAATATGACTACTTTAACAATGTCTTTAATACCTTTCTGGACCTTGACCGTAATAGCGTTCCTTTCTATGGGGGGGATTTAAAAAAAACTCTTGGATTTCATCAAAAATATCTTAATTTGTGTTCTGAAGATGAACGAAGGTCTTACAGGTTTGGAAGACATAAGGGCGAGTAATTAATGACAGAAATTTTATTTTTGTGTGAACTTAGCCTTTAACTTTAATAACAGCAGAGTTCTAACTCAAACTAATATATAAGAATATTTAAATTTAACCTATTAAATTAGGCTGTTTAAAATAAAATAAAATAACATAAAACATAAAATAAAATAAAATAATATATTATATTATATAATACATAAAATATCCGGCCCCCAGATCGAATCCACATCGAATCTGGCCCCCTTTATAAAACATTTGGACATCCCTGCAGTAAACTCACCACCAGTAAAGGCTGCTCTCCAGCTGAGCACAGGTATACAGGGCACAGCAGTGCAGAGAGACAATGCGCTCTCCCTGCAGCTCTGGGAACGTTTGTGCTCCATGTTCTAGTTTAGCAGCAACAGTGCTCAGAGTTTCATCCACCCATGTCGCCACCTACACAATACAGATTGGTTAATAGATATTTGAGGTCTGAGGACATTTTTGGTCAGAGACTGTGCATCACTGATTTTTGCAACTGGCTCTTGCACAATCTTAGGTTACACTTTATTGTTCTTGTTACAATTATACATTTTAGTACTGAGTAATATTAATTACTTACTATAGGGTTAGTTGCATGTAATTATGCGTAATTTATAGTTAATACAAATGAAACTACAGTGTTTGTCAAAATAAAGTGTTACCCAATCTTATTGTACCTGCCAGCTCTTATCATGATTTTCTTATTGGAAAGATTTTCAAATGGAACTTTATTGTTAAGTGACACCACAACGTCTTCTTACCTTGTTACTCTCAGTGGCCACAGTGGCTCGAATACTGTTGGCAGACAGGTGGGTGATCTTTTCATTGGTCAAGCCAAGGAAAGGGACACGGGGGTGATGTATAGAAGGATTCTGTGAAAGCACAAAAGACTTATGAGATTTATCAAATTCAGTAATGACAGAAATTCCTTGTCAAGTCACCCTTATCTATATAGCGCTTTATACAATACAGACTGTGTCAAATCATCTTTACAGTAAAAACAGAAAAGTAATTATCAATGATGCAAACAGGATTCTGCTGTAAAGCAGCTCTAAAAAGACAATAGCATCATAGTTCATCTCAATTCAGTTTGATATGCATTGCAAATCTTACTTGTGCATTTCTGTAAGGTTCAGGCTCATTCCACTTCCACTGGTAGAGTTCTCCTTTGGTACTGACGGCAATCAGTTCCGAGTACAAAGCCCCAATGCTGACAAACTTTGTTACATAGTCCTAAAGAATCACACAACCAAGGATATACAACTCAGCAACTACACATATAAAATATGATTTATTAACTAAATTGGAAACTAATCACCTAAAGTGTTATTCAAACCGGCTGGCCATTAAATTGAAAGGTCAAATAAGGATGTGCAAGATAATAAAATTAGAATTTAACAAAATCTAGTTTAAAACGCTCATGCCAAAGTCTTAGAAAATGTAATCTTATATTAGTTTCTGAAAAATGCTTATGCAACTAAAAAGTTGTGACTGACTCCAAAAATCATGGTTATTATTGATAACCAAATATAAAACTAAAACAACATGTGTTTCTTGAAATAAAATAAATTACAACAACTTAAACATTTTATTTTAGCTGGTTGCCAAGGCAACATTTCTCATTTTCATTTAGTTTAACTTGAAGTACTACAATAACTAAAACTGAAATCATAAAAACTACATAGAAGAACATAAAACAAAATGACAAAATTTAAAATTAAAAAAAAAAATTCAAGTTAAAATAATTTAATGCAAACATTAATAAGTTATGCAATTTGACGTGAAACTGAACTAATCTTGTAAATTTCATAAAAGGTCAAATACGATATTTAAAAAACTAACATCAAGTAATGTTAGTTAGCGTCAAGTATTAAGAAACTAAATAGGTTTTATAGCTGCCACATTACAACAAAATGGAGGTTGCTAATACCACAGCGACTGACTCGAACTGGATGACCAGTTTTTCAAATAACAATACTTTATACATTTATAATACATTTTGATGCATTTAAGCTCCACAAACAAAACAAAAAAGAAAGGAAGAAAATTAATGCAGAAATTGAAAACTTTAATCACTGAACCAAAACAATTGAAAGGAATAATTTACCCCAAAATTAAAATTCTCTCATCACTTACTCAGCCTTGTATTGTCTTAAACCTTTATGCATTGCTTTTTTCTGCAGAACACAAAAAAGTTTCAGTTTCCATTGACTTTCATTGTACTTTTGTCCAAATAATGGAAGTCAGTAGGACCCGAAACTGTTCGGTTCCCAGCATTCTTCTATAGATTTTTATTCTATAGAAGAAAGTCTGAACCTACACAAGGTTGAATTAATTTTCATTTTTGGTGAAATTTTCCTTTAAATACATCACAACTTAAAATGCACCAAAGTAATCTTAAACCTGGCATTCTAGGACAGTGAAGGCTTAAAGGCCCACCTTATCAGGCCACCACTGGAGCTCTTCCCCCAGAGTGACAGGGCTCTGCAGCGGCACACTCTTCTTGTCAAGGCTTGGTTCTCCCTCGCGGCTGGTGGAGCCACGCTCCGCATCGAAGGAGGCTCCATCCAGCCACCTCCTCTCGCGCAGCCTCAGGACCGACTCGCGCTCACGGAGCAGTTCCGAGTCTCGCTCTAGGGGGAGAAGGAGAACTGGTATGCAATAGGGTCACACCAGTGGGATAACAGTAAGCCACTCTCTGGGAAAGACCCTCGGAATAGTGAGATTTCATACAAATTAGATAGTACTATAATATGTAATAAAAATTTATTTGCTGTACTTCTGTGACACCAACCACCAGAAACAACTGACAACTGTGCCGTAAATGACACCGCTGGTGAAAAGGATCCATGACCATTTAGGTGATGGACCCCATTTTAAAAATGATTGGGCTACATATAGACGCTATACAGACTGATAACTGGCTTTGTCAGCTGCTGGGTCGCATTAGCAGCGGAAAGATCTTGCTGACAGGGGTGTCCAGCATTTGCTGACATGTATGGGTATAATCTGCAGGGTCTTAAAGGTAACTGTCTGCACTGCAGGGCCTTTCGCAGAGGGCTCATTAAGGGAAACGACGACTATGACCATGCAGGACAATTGGACACTCTCTCAAAGCACAGACACTCACACACAACACAAACATGCAGCAAGGCATCTTGAAGTATTTGATAGCCACGGATGCTGTTTTTTTTTCTCTATAATTCGGTCGGTGTTATTTGCACACAGGACTGGGTGATCTGGCCAAAAAAATTCATATCAGTCGATATCGATAATTATCATGATAAATGTCAAATCTTTATTTCTTTCAAGTTTAAAGGCAGATTTTTGCTCCCAAGTAAAAGCTGTAGAAATATGTTAATTGTGGTTTAAAACTACTCTTTATTGTCAGAACATAACTTCATGTTTTTGAATTCTTTACTTTTCTAGTCATTTTTCTTTAATAAAATAAATATCTTTTTAGAAAAATGAATCTTTTAGGTTTCTGCATGTGTTAACAGGTGATATCGTTTCAAATATGAAACCGGTTTGTGTTGTCTGTCTTTGATGACATGCATCTTCAGCACAGTTTGCAATGCAGGCTGCAATGTTAACATAATATTATAGATTTTGTCTCTTAGAAATGCACATTTGAGAGTAACTTTAGTAGTAGGTTGAGTTAGGATGCAAATATGAATTTTTGTTCATTATTAAAAATTAGGTTGTTACAATTTTTTACAAATGTGACCATTTTTGTTAAAGTAAAATTACAATTTTCTGACTGATTGAGTTTATTAAAATTAACCACTGGTCATCCATAGCAGCATGCATTCAGATCATGATAACCATAGGCAAAACCTGTCAAACCTGATATGGTTTCTATGGTATCAGTATGAAAAACTTTAGCCTAAATACATTTAGTATTAATGAACGAATGCAATAGCTGTAATTATATTCCATTACACCTTTAATACATTTAATAAATGTCTACATAATATAATAAAATTCAATATGTATATCCCACATTTCTGCAACAATGCCATGGTGCAGATAGTGTTACCACAGTAAATACATGGTAAATGATGCTGATTTGGGATTGAAAAGCCTTCTGACTGTATCGTTGCGCAGTGTTTGTCAGCGCTGTATCATCAGGCTTAAAACTAGTTTAAATCACCAAGACATCTGTGTTCTTCACTGAATTCAAACTGTTTAGTGCTCGCGCACTGAGACCAATCAGAGAGTAAACGCATTTGCTCTAGTAAGCACTGCCATTTGAACGGCGAAATGGTCCGTGTGGCACGGTTCAAATGAGTAGCGCTGTTTCGTTCTGCTTTTAGTGCATAAACATTATATCGAACATTTACCAAACTCTTGATATCGGTTTTATCGAGGAAAATTATATTATGTTAATTATCGTTATTGTTTTATCACCCAGCCCTATTTGCACGATTCAAGTAATGCTAAAATACAGAGTGGGACATAACCTAAATTTATTAAGTTATGAACTTAAGATGAGTAATTTACAGTTGCATAGAAACATTGCAACTTGATGCATCACAACAGATTTCAGCTGATGCCAATCAGAATTTAGAGTGTGCAATATCAGTTTTCTATAATGATTTCTACTATTTGAACTCAAGTGTCTCATATGAAGTTTTTGCTTTGATTTTTTGTTCAACCCAACAAAGTTAGCACCGTCCTCATGTTTCACATCTGCATGAATGTGTTGCGAGTAGTGAATTTATATATTAAAACTACAGCGTTAACAAAGAACAAAGTGGTTGTGGCACAAGCATCTTGCTGAATGGCGTCATAGCACTAAGTGTATGCAAGCATGACTGTGTTTTGGCCTTTACCTCGTGAGGAGCCGAGACGAGACAAGGAAGAGCGTCGGAAAGAGGGGTAGCCAAAGTAGCTGATGTCCTCAGAGAACATGGCGTCTGCATCAATGATCACGCTGGGGTGAGCGGAGTGAATATCCGCGTCTAGAAGGGACATCAAGTCTTCTGTAGAAGTATGAAAGGTATTGGTCATAAAAGTTTGTTAAAGGTGAAAATGACAGTCTTAACTGTGACTCATTTACTGTGTCCGTTTACCTCCAGGTAAGTAAGACTCGCTGGCCGTGTCGTCTCCATCATCTCCATCCTCATCATCTCTGCTCAGCAGGTTGTTTACAGCCAAGTTCACATCAAGGTTTGTGCGCTGCAGCTCTCGAATGATGACACTTCTGGACTTTCCCTGAAGAACCACCTGGGCCTGGTTGGAGAAGCAGAGCCAAACGATTATGAAATTTCACAGCAGGTCTGGCTCACATAATCCCCATGTCTGTCTTGTCTGTCTGTCCCCTAGTGTAAAGGTCTGAAATAAATACTTTATTTTAAATAAATAAGTAAAATAATAATAATTAGTTGCAGCCTGGGTACACACCACAAGATAAACGGGCTGATTTTGGGCCAATTTCTCCCCTTCCGACAATCCTAGGTAATGTCCCAATTATCTTGATGGTTCTACAGATTATTTTATCAGATTTTCCTGTGGTGTGAGGTGCGTTAAGAGTGAATGAATCTTCTGGGAAGAACGTCGGAGCCGCCTCGATCACGAATCAAAAATCCGGATGTGTGGGGAGAACCCCAAAGACAAACAAGCTTGGTCGATTTGTGGCAACAGCACGAGTGTTTACACAACGTGTCCTTTAACACACACCAAAAACATTCCAAGCACTATAACCGTAATTTCTTCCTGTCTATCATCCACCATGTTCATTCTGAAGTCTCAAAAGATTTTGCGAGATTTCCCATGTTTACAGTCGGGATTCTGGCTGAAAATCTGTGTGTGGTGTGCTCTCTTTGACACATCATGGCACACCACACGCACCATAGGAGCGAAACGATTAAATTAAGGATTTTTTTTTGTGGCCTCTCACATTTTAAAAATCTTTTAGTGTGTACACAACATGAGTTATTTTACTAAATGGTCACAAAATTATTTCTGCTTTTTAAACCATGTCTAATGTTTCTCAGTTGAAAATGAAAGGCCGTTGAGTAAAAAAAAAAATGAAAATTTTAATTTATGCACACATTACATTTAAGTTACTAAACAGACTCGTGGTAAGCACATCCAGCTTAAACAGTAAAAGTCAGGAATGTGGAACAGGCCCCCTGAAGCAAGATTTTACCTGAGAGATGAGCTCCTCTGGGATGACAGAGGCTGGAATTACAGGCTGTGGCTGACTGCCCAGCAAGCCGGAGCCTCTATCTCTGCCAGTGCGGATCACGCGGGTCTGTCTGCGTGAATCTCGGGCTGCTGTGGAGGAGCGGCCTGAAGATCCTCCTCCTCCAGCACCTCCTCCAGCACCCCCTCCGCTCCCACTGCCGCCTCCTGAGCCTCCGCCGCTACTGCCCCCGCCTCCACTGCCCCCGCCATTTACTCCTGAACTCCAGCGGCTCCTGTCAGGGACACCAACAATCAGGATCAGAATACAGCCAACAAGATTCTCTGTGTGTGAGATACTGAACTCCAACAGACCATGTTTAGGGACTAGTTTTACATTCCTTGTCTCATGAATATGAGAGCATTAGGACTGATGTTTTTAGTGTCTCTGATTAAAACAATGTTATAAAAAAAAGTGTTACAGTGGTCAAGTTTAATCCTCATTTGCATTGGGACTCAAACGTTAATTTTTCATCCATATTTAAATATATAAACAATATTATATATAACAATAATAAGAATAATAAAAATTATATAATATAAAAAATTGTTTAACACTATGCATTTTATATTAGTTCATAAATAAAAATGATTAAATATTTTTACTTGCACATTTTAAATTAAATGTTTTCAATCTACTTTGTAACAATGACTACTAAAAAAAAGCAAACGTTTGCTCTGTTTTTCATTACAAACAAAAAAAATATTTTTATATTTTATAAAAATTGTATTATATTTTATAAAAATATTTTATAAAATATATTTAAGTTGGTTCAAAATATCAGGTTATAATTTGAGCTATATTGTCCAGCTCTACTAGCACACAGTTTAATTTTTCCTTAGTAATTTAGAGCATCACACACAAACAAATATTTCAAGAAATGGGCTTGTAGTGTGAATATTTTCAGGAGGGACTTTTACAGCATGCAAACAAAACGCAGCAAAATCATCTTTAAACAGATTTCAAAGGCACCACTGCATGTGTGGTTGCCAACTTTACCTGATGGCTGCATTTCTGATAGCCCTGCCACAACTTACCCAAGGGTGTTGCCTGCCAGTCTGCCCAGTGTGTCAGAACCAGACAGGAACCAGGGCGGATCACTAGTCCTGCCTGGCCTGGAGCTCCTTCCTGCCCCTGAGACACTGCTCAACTTTGAACTGGAAACAAAAGATGGGAGATCAGTTACAAACCTATAGTCCCACATGTGGGACCATAACAGAGCCTGGAGACCCCAGGCCTATGAGCCAATCAGCCCTTTTGTACTGTGGGGCGACTAACATGGCAACACCCTTGGGAATCAGAACTGACTGCAGCTCATTCCTCAGGCAAGAGCTGTAGGAAAGGCTGGCAGGGAACTGCTAAAGATTTCCCCTAAATCATGTGCCATCATGCCCGTTAAATATTTTGGTCATATACAAACACTCTGGATTGCTTGCGCTTCACAAAAGAGGATTTGCACTGGGGCGACACAGCTTCAATCACAAAAACAACACGAAGAGAAACGCTAGCCCACCTGCTTAGTTCAAGCAAAGCACCACAAACAAACTGGCCACAATGTTCCTAACAAGCTGTTTTGCCGTTTAGTTTAGTTTTTTTTGTTTTTTTGTTTGTTGTAAAGTTCTAAGAGTTAAAATATATTTTCATAGAAGATCTCTTAAATTAAAAAAAATCATGGCATGAGCTCTTTTAAGTCTGTACCAGCAAATAATAAATCATTTATAAGCTAGCATTGTAACAAACATGTGTATTTGGTTTTCTATATTTCGGTAATAAAACAACGTTGCTGAAAAAACAAGACAACAAAAGGTGGCCAAACCTCTATAAAAATGATCTGAAGCACCTGAAGCCTGTAGATTCAGATTTACTGAGTTGAACCACTTCACAAAATTCACTCCCTGTTAGGGCTGGGCAATTTTTCTGAAGCTAATTATTTGCCTTTTTTTATTATTATTTTTAAATCGAGAAAACGTGATTTTGAATACAACTGCTCTCATGTGACGCTCTATGAACGTAGAACACATCACTAGTCTTAAGCGGCTGCTCACTCAGAAATGCATTATTGTGTTGAAAAAATGAGATGTGTACAATGGAATGGGAAAAGAGCAAAGTTATTAAATGCAAGTTTAACTTTTTTTATTAACTTGACCGCCGCACTTTTAGAATGCCGTTTCATGGGTGAGACGGAGCAAAAATGTGAGACACAAGTGCAACCGTAAAACTCGTCCACAAAACATAAAAACAACAGGAAAAATAGTGAAATGAAAATGCAAAAACCTATGAAGAACTACTACTGTATGTTTGATATTTCATGTTTGCCTGATGGTGATAGTCTAAAGGCTGCTGTTATTTTCTGTTTTAACAAAGCATTTGCTGTTAATAATAGCTTATTACTGTTGTTATTTATTGCCATTTCTTTTTGGAAATATTTAGCATTTTTCTCTTTTTATATTATTTCTGAGTATATAGGATATGTTTAAGATAAGTTCATACAACATTTGCCTTCATATTATTTCATGCATATTTTCTGCAAAGATACTTAAATAAATCATTTGTTTTAGATTTACACCATGTTGATCATTTCATGTGTGGTGCACTTGAAATGCAACTTTTTTTTTTAAACCAGATTTAATTTTTTTGCATTATCGCCCAGCCCTACTCCCTATCATCAATAAGAATATAATACAAAAGCATTTTCTCCATGTAACTACAGAAGGCTACATGTCTGGGATAATAACTGCATCATATATAGTTTACATTTAAGTGCATTCATGCAACACTAACACAATAATAAAAATAAACTGGTCTTCACAC
This sequence comes from Chanodichthys erythropterus, assembly GCF_024489055.1. Lineage (NCBI taxonomy): Eukaryota > Metazoa > Chordata > Actinopteri > Cypriniformes > Xenocyprididae > Chanodichthys > Chanodichthys erythropterus. The sequence continues at coordinate 37,256,567 of NC_090222.1, read as the reverse complement.
CAAAGCCCACAACACAACCTTTAATCTAAACATATGAGGTGGGTTGAAAGGTTAGCATACTTAAAACAGAATTAAGACAAACTAAATAGGTCAAAATAAATCCAGAGCAATCGAAGGAAGGAACAGATCTAATCTAGAGTTTTTTTGCATGCCAGCTTAAACATGCATTTTCCATGTGTCTAACTGGTATTCATTTCTCACCCATCATTGCCATCGGGCTTGCCAAGCTCCAGGCGGTCGGGCTGGACGGCAAAGCTTATCCTGCAGATACGTCCATCCTGAAACAAGAGTATATTATTTTCCACATTGCTCTGTGTTGATCAGACAACAAACAGTCATTATTTATTCAACCTCATTTCTAATTTTTCTTCAGTTGAACAAAGCAAAAAAAGCAGTGAAGTATATAGGACAATATAACAGAGCTTGACAAACATGGTCACTGTGAACTCAAGTTTAATGGGAAAAAAAGGAGCAAAAGCCAGCATACTGGTTTGGATCAAGAGTACAGGCAAGTGGCATAATATTCATATTTAGAGTAAATTGTTCCTTCAAAATAAGGAAAAAACCTAAAGCAATGGGTGATATAAAATAACAGTGCTGCATAATAAATGTTACCTCAAGGAGAAATCCAGCATGATTTGGTCCAACCACACACTGCTTAAGTTTGGCCTGCTCCAATGGAATAAGGTGTGGATGACTGCCGTGTGGACAGAGAAATGTTAGCCAAGTGTTTTTACAAAACTCAATACTTTCATTAATGTGGAAAGAATTCTAAAACCACTGGGCTTAATGTAAATACTTGTCAAAACATACCTGTTACAGTTGTATTTGTTGAGCTTTTCCGACACTTCACGGAGCCTGTAAGAAACAAAGGCATGTGATTAAAGACAGTCTTTTGGGATTATGAACAAACTCAATGGCACAGTAAAAGCCTAAAATAATAATGTTTCACCCAAATGAGAAACAGCCAAAACGTCTGAACTGAAACTGGCCAAAACCTTCGGAGGATGACTATTATGGTTGAATATAAAACCATAAGAGACAGAAGGAAAACTGAGGAACAGATTATGGCTCACGGTCAGAGGAATTAAGTGGCTTTGTAGGTCATTTTACCCTTCACTTTACAATGCAAATGATATCAAAAAAGGGAAACCAGTATTCTGCACTGATCCCTGTCTCGTTTAAACAGTAGTTTAACAAACATATGCATAATAAATTTGGAAAAAGCTATTTTAGCTAAAACAATCATTCACTGAATCAGAATACTAGATGTTCAAATAAAATGGGAGGCCTAGATTATGTTCATAAACAAATTACTCCCAAGTCATAACTTGTCTCATTTGTAATAAAAGTGTAATGTTTTCATTCAATATAATGATTTTAGAATTGATCAGCAAATTAAACAAATTATTTGCTAAATCCATTATCGATTCAAAACACTGTTTTATGACTCCTTAAAATGCTTCCTTAGAGCTCAACAAGATTTAAAAGAGCATATTTGTGCAAAAATACGCAACCAATACATCCGCTATGAATAATCATGCCTTAAATAAAAAAAACAAAAACAAAAAAACAATCTGAAGTATATGAAGATACAATAAACATAAAACTTAGGCAATAATAAAATAAGACAATAAGTGGTTTGGGCCACATTAGTAAAAGGGAAAACAGTAAATGAACGAAGGCTCCACTGGAAATCATCTCTCTATCAAAAAAACAATTTCATTAATCCCTCCATGCCGCAAGATAATAGCCCTTAAAACCAATGACTCTGTATGAAAAAGATGTTTAGGCCCACTCCAAGCAATCAGACATAAAAACAAATGCATACAATATGGTATAAGTGCACCGCGGACAGATAACACACTTGGACGGCCGCATGTTGTGCTGCAGCTTTCATATAATGAGTAAATGCAGACGCACAGCAGACAGTGACATATGAAGAAAGAGGAGATTTGCAGCCCGGTCCAAATTGGCTGAGGAAAACAGATTTTTCTCAGATATTGGCCAACTTTAGCCCTTCAAGCTCTTCTTGGACAAAAAGTGCGTCATAAACTAGCTGTAAAACTATAATGCTACATACCAAAAACCTAGTCAGTCCCTCCAGAAAAAAAAACTTTTTTTATTTATGAACTAATATAAAATGTATAGTGTTAAACAACAATTTTTATATTATATAATTTTTATTATTCTTATTATTGTTATATATAATATTGTTTATATATTTAAATATGGATGAAAAATTAACATTTGAGTCCCAATGCAAATGAGGATTAAACTTGACCACTGTAACACTTTTTTTTTTTAACATTGTTTTAATCTGAGACACTAAAAACATCAGTCCTAATGCTCTCATATTCATGAGACAAGGAATGTAAAACTATTTTTTTGTGATTGTTGCGGGCAAAAATCCTTGATTTTGTGGCACGTTTTCTTAAAAAATGCGATGAAATATGCAGGACATTTTTGCAATTTTATGCGATGAAATTGCGGGAACTTGCAAAAACTGCGGTTTGATGAAAAAGAGAAAAAAAAGGTGATTCCCCCAACACCCTGTTCTCACTAGGCTACTACCTTAATGTAAAGATTCATTTCTTATTACTTCTTATGATAAGCAAGCATACTAAATCACAGAATATTTAAGTTCTCATTCTGTTTTATTTCAGACCTTAACACATGGCTCAAACTTACAAAACATTGAGTCAAACAAGTTCTGTAGCTTTACAAAAGGAATATTCAACAACTTCTGTAAAAATGAATAAAATATAAAAAAATAAAATGTGTGCTTTCTGTTTTACAGAGGTAGCTATACAAAACAGACATCTTCTGTTAAATTAAGTGCTTCCAATGCACAAGGTGCAATCTCTTACTGCAACGTAAATTATTTTACATACTACTATAAAAGATAAAATATATTTGCCCCCACTGTCATGTAAAACACCGGGAAACTGCTTCGCGCTGTCTTTTGCACTTATTTTTGTTGGCAAATGAGAATGATTTGCATGCTTCGTCATGGTTTCACCGCAGGGTTTGCAGATGATGTTCACGTCTCGTAATTACGTCACTTCATAAGGTTCCCATGGCAATGGGAAAATAATGGCGCTTTACTTGTGTGAAGTAAACCAGTGCTTCCCACACAGACTTTACTTGGGCGGGCCGCCCACGTATAATAACGGCCGCCCAAGTATATTTGGAGACACATTTTTGCTTTTATTATTTTTATCCTCTTATACTTTTAATCCGCACAAGATAATGAAACCATCTGCGATCGATAAACTAGTCATTTCATACCTGCTCGTTACGTGTGCGTCAGAACTGTTTACTCCCGCTGACATTCCAACAGGCGCTGCATTTTGCAAAGTCACAAGGTGGTGCTGTTGCGCGTTCTACAACCTCACGCAACAGCACTTCAGACTGCATCAAAGTGATTATCAATCAATGAAAAGCGCAGATTTATGCCAAGCGATTGCTAATGAACTCAAGCTGATGAATTATTACAAAGTCTACTTCATGGCCTTTGTATAAAATGTTTTAGATGATTGTAAGAATCTGAAGGATCAGCCTGCAATAGTACAGACATTTCAAAATAAGAGTCCCTGTGTATGTCGGGCTTGTTTATAATTAAAAGTCTTTCTTTTGGGCATTTTTGGTATTTTGGTTACACAAATTGTATTTAATTTGATTTCCATTTAATTCATAGTAAATTATTGTAGTCCCTCCCACAGGAAGAAAAGACTAAGAACATTATTTGACACATATTATTAATTTGATAAATTTTACTAGTAAAATCTGTGTCCCATTCACTGAGAGAGACACTATATGACAGCAAGGAGAACATAGGAAAATGTGAACCATTTAAATGCTGTAATTTTGCATAATTTACAATGCATAATAATGCATAATATTAGTATGTAATTAAATGTAATATGCTATGTAATTAAAATTAATTTCAATTAATAAAAAATACTGTTAAAAATCACACATTATTTGTTTGTCACATGTAGTAGACCATTTTTGTGCCGTGGGTAAGAGGAGGATTTTTCGCCCGGCTACCACCGCAAGTATATTTCAAACCTGCGGGAAGCACTGTAAACGCAACATTTTTCAAATTTCTGCTAAGACATATGTGACTTTTTTGCAATGAAAATACAGGGATTATGAAATCATGCTAGCCCCGCATATTTTGCTTGCTGAAATCGGCAATTTATGCGGCGAAAGCACGGTGTATTTGACAAAAATGCGACCCCCGCAAAAATAGCATCATTGGTTCACGCAACTTTTTTTTTTTAAATGACCTGCGTTAAACAACCGTCACACCCAACTTGAAGAAAAAAAATGGCTGTATCGTGGTCAGTAGATGAGGTGCACACTCGTGGATCTACGGCAGTCGAGGCGGAGCAACTATACGATCAGTCTGTAATCCCAACCACTTTGAAGCTGTTCGTTTGTTTATGAAGTTTTTACGCCATGTTAGCATCATGGCTATTTACCCAGCAAAAAAAGGTCAGGATTATCCATAAAATTTACATTAGATAAAACATTTCAACTTAAAATAAAGATAGAAAATTTAAAATACATTCAGGTGGTACCACTTTGAAGTGGTACTAAACTGCAGTAAAAAAAGCAAACCAAAAGTAAAGCAAACCGAGCCATGCCGAGTTGTACCACACAGTGGAAAAGTGACATTTGTGTGTAGAGTACCATATATATGACAGAGGTATATGTAGCACATTCCAAATCCCTTATAAGGTTTCATTTCAGTTAAGACGCTGCCTTAGTAGGCAGTAGATAGCAAGGCAGCTCACTAGGTTTTGGAACAGAGCCAATGTCTTGCTTGGCATACTCAGCACATTGGTACAGCAACATGCCTACAGCATCATCTAAACAATAAGTAATGGAGGCACTTTCACATCCACTGAACTCAAACACACATGTTTTTAAAACGATGAAAAAAAGCTTAATATAGTTGTTTTCCAAATGCATAGTCAAATTACTACATGCAACCATCTAAACTTCTCATTTCAATACAATCAATGCAAACCACTGAGCAGATCCTCTTTGTAAATGACCTCTAAAAGATCGATTAAATATGAAAACAAGAGAGTCCTGAATGCATTTAACAGCTCATCTTAAAAAAACAAACACAAAAAAACAAGTATTTCAGAAAGAAGCCAAAAACAATCTCTTTCCACAACACCATAATGCATGGTACATCATATTATGCTGTAAGCGAAATACTCATGTTTTACATATGATATTGCCAAAGCAACAAAACATATGCATACACAGCCTCTGCCTTGCAAGATTTTCAATGCATGCACTTTCAGATACAGACTAAAAAGCCCATCATCAGACTAATACACATACTGCACACAGAATATCCTTGCGCAGCAGCTACAGAGATCATGCTGAATCTAGCTTGAAGAGGACACGTGTGCAGAAAGGTCCCTCGTTTCCTGTCAGTGCTGTGCAGCAGAAAAGCCTTCAAGTCACGGCTCATTATTGCAGGACATGTCAGTGAAGAATGAAGGATGAAAGTCTCCTCATACAAGCTGAAACGTTAATGACTAGTTCAAGTATACATCCGGTCTTGGGATCACAGATAGTAAAAAACACCACAGTCTAACACACAGCGACGAGAAAAGTGAGATGATATGTAGTAGAGTGCTACGTTTACTAATAAAATGACTCAAAATTGCATTTAGTCTTGGTGCAATGCACGTTTTCCCTTTGTTGGAAAAGACTTCCATTTGTTGCATTAAGTGACTAGCAAAGTCAGCATGAAACAGGGTCCATCTATCTAAATGTGACATATTTCCATGTACCAACAAAACAAAAAAGGCTTATGATTCTTTAATATCATGACTATCAATAACCTAAAAGACACCTTTTACCTTATCTATCCATCCATCCATCCATCTAAAATGGCTCCCGAAAATATTATTAGTACAGTCAATTACTCAAAAAAGCCACTCACCCTCAAATGAGTAATGCATAGTATTTTAATATTAAACATTATACACAGCCCAAAACAAAGATGAAAATAATTGTGTAACTATTTAGAAAATCAAGACGTAAGTATTGTCATTTTACCATTAAAAAAAAAAAAAAAAAAAAAAAAAAAATTAATATACTCATGAAATATTTATTCTAGGGATGCACCGATAGGATTTTTTGGGGCCAATACCAATTTAAACAAACAATTATTGGCCGATACAGATATTTGTCACTTCCTCTCTTATGTGAAATTTTGTCATCAAAATAGACAGTATTTTGATAATGTTTTAAATAAGCAAAGTTCAAAAACACCTGCATTAAAATATACTAGCAGGATTATTGCTGCATCAAATAATTTTTAATGAACATGGATTGGATCCATTTAACATTCAGCAGGCCTACATAAAGACAACAGAACAAAGATACATATGAAATAAACAGTGCTTTTTAGGTAGGTTTAATAGTTTTCAGGTACAGAAATAAAGTAAACAAATGTAAAATAGCACTGCATATTCTTCACTGTATAAATTATGTTTTATATGCATATTAATTCTTTATTGTAACAGACTTTATTGTGATTAATCTTCTAATTTGTTTTTGTATACATTAACATTTTTGTAAGTTTAAATATGTATGAGATCTGCACCATCTCCTTCAATAAGGTGAGACTCTTATTTTGACGGGTGTTCTAGTCTACGGACTGACAAGGAGAGCACGCAGTTCTTCAGTTATTTCGCAGATTTAAAGTTTGTCAGTTTATTAAGCATTCCCCAAAAAGGTATAAGATCTGTATTTGCTGTATGTTGATGATAATGCAATGGAGAGAGAGTTTAATGCGCACTTCTTGTGCTCTGTAATGTTTAGCTTTTGTGGTGATTTGTTTGGAGTGAAAACGGATGCAATAAACTTTATAAAACATCAGTAAATATTATTCATCATTCAGATGGGGTCCGCTACACTTATGAAAGTTACAAAAGTTATTTAGTCAAGAATAGTGGGCGATCTTTTGTTATTTGATTAACTTTAAAGCAAAGACAGCAGCGATAGGATTACGCAACAGTCATTATACAGCTCAGCGCCTTCACGCAGTTAATTAATAAACCATCAGTTTGTTACATCTGCCTTTTTCCTGCTACAGCCGATACATCGGTGCATCCCTAATATATGTATAAAAAAATTCAGTATATAATTAGTACACTCAATTACTCAAAAGGCCACTCATCCTAAAATGAGTAATGCATATGATTTTAATATTAAACATTATATACAGCCCAAAAAAAGATGAAAATAATTGTGTAACCATTTAGGAAATTAAGAAGTATTGTCATTTTACTATAAAAAAAAAAACAAAAAAACAATATACTTATGAAATATAAAAATATTTATTTTACAGTGCAGTTGTTTTACAGTACCAATATATTACTATTAATATACGGTCAGAATATACTATTAATATTACTGTCTTAGTGATTATATTGTCATGTTGCTATAAAAATTATTAAATAAAATGAATGCACACACACACACACACACACACACACACACACACGTGTGTGAAGTTTCATGTTTTTTTATAATATAGTGCAAAAAAGCTAAATTATTAGAATTAGAACGTCGTAATAATTTATCTATTTTACCCTTTCTTTGATGATACGCCTGATACAAGACTGCTCTCACACCAATTGACCCTTCGCCGGGAGTTTGATTGACAAGCAATCTAACCAATCAGAATGCTGAATCCGCCAATTTGTCCAACAAAGCAGTCAGGAGTTAGAAGATTAACCTTGGTCGACTTGAACTTGAAAAATGGTGTGTATTTACATCTTTCCGCATTTGAGAAAGAATTCCTTCTGATGTTCATTCATGTTTATTTGATGCTATAAATGAACTAGTAGGAAGAGATGATCGGTTCACGAGCCGCTTGATCTGAGGCGCTACAGTGATCTGACACGACACATTAAAGAGCCACAAATGGTTTTTATTGTTCGAATTTCTTTAAAAACTACATAATTTGAAAGCTGGGACTTTGTTCAATATCCTAAGTAACCTGCTCTGTCGTGTCTTTCGACGTGTTGTCAGTATCCTCTTTGCTCTGCAATGTATTTTTCACTCTGCGTGGCGTGACAGCGACATGGCTTGTCAGACAAAGCAATAGTAACTAAGGGGGGCGGGTCTTTGCGAAGGGTCAATTAGGCTATACATTTCCAAAACTGAAGACAAAATAAGCATTTTAAGGGATTTTTGGATGAGCTACTATACTGAAGTGGAATGCTTGTGGAAACAAGGATTGGGGAAACCCCAACACACAGCTTTAAAACATCATTAGACACCAGAAAAAAAAAGGAAAAGAGAATCCCAACACCCATTTTGTCCAAAGATGCTTTCAGTGTTACTGGCCATCAGCTGAACACATGGATGCCTCCTGCAGCTGTCATCAGCCTTAACAATCACCTCCATGACCAACTGCATGGAATAAATCTGACTAAATTTAGTTCATTTATAACAATTCAAATGTAAAAATATAATAACAGTGACGTTACAACGAATGCTTTTGGATTGAGGTTTTTGAGTCATGACAAAGAAATAAACACTGTTCAAGATCCATGAAAACAAAACACACAACTCAAAACATTGCAGTTCTTTATCTAGACCATCTTTAGCCGAAAACATCGTGTCTTCGCGTTTATAGGCAATTGTCATAACGAACCGTTCCTCTATCCAACCCTGAATATGAAACAACCCAGAAGAATACACGTCAAAAATTACATCACGGTGACTGTGATATAATTTACACCAAATTTATGAGGATAAATTAATTAAACGGATGAGCTCGCGCAGTGCTAAAGGCTAACCGGCTAACCTGAGCGAATTTTATTCACCAATTCTGTTCACATTCATTCGGCGTATCATAAAAAACTTCAGTTAAACTTAACAAATAAACAGTAAATTTGAAATAAAAGTCTTTATTTGGTGTGTAAAAGTATAAATTTATCGCAGTTCCCTCTCTTTTCACCTCCCCATCCCCCAACCCGCATTGTGTCTCCAGTCACCCGGGCCTCGTTATTTTTAGACCCAAATGTCCAACCTTGAGCGTTTGCAACAGCCCTAAAACACTCTATATATTTTATTAACACTTTTTGAAAAACTTTCACCTCATTCAGGGGTAAATACTGATTGTAAGTCGCTTCTTTCTTATAAATACCTGTCATTAAGCTGGTCTTCGGTCCCGGGTAACGGGTGAACCACGAAGTGAATGGACGTCATGGGCTCGGTCCCGGATAAATAATATTATGGGGGGGCTTTTTTTTTCTTTTCTTTACGGGTTAGGTATGAGAATGTGTTTTCTTCGCCAAAAGCAACCGAAGAGCTGAAATATACAACCTCCTCATCCACATGCCGCCATCTTAACTCTGTTTAAGCTTCTTTGGGTCTGTTGGAGAGGATGCGCATGTAACGGCGACGCTGATTGGTTGAGAGAAAGCATGTGTTGGGGAAGCGGATTGGCTGGGAGGGATAAAGGCAGGGAAGAGGGGCGTGTCATGGATTCATTTCCCATGTGTTGTCATTGTGTTGGCGTCTAGTGATCTGAGTCATTGTAGTAAATTCATGTTTATTGCAGCGTTATCTACTATGGAAGCGCGTTTCACTCACATAAAAAACAAAATCATGATTTTGTAAATCATAATTTGGTCATCAAAAGTCGAAATTATGGCATACTAAGTCATATTTACGCGATGAAATGTCGAAATTATGACGTAAAAGTCATAATTATTGCATACAACGTCGAAATTATGACTTTTTAAAGGGATGTGTGTGTGTGTGTGTGTGTGTGTGTGTAGGTTTGGTTATACTTGTGGGCCAAATGTCCTCACTTACATAGTGAAATATTATTACAACCAAAGGTGTAAAGTACTTGAGTAAATGTAATTAGTAACTGTACTTAAGTATCTTTTTGGCTACTTTGTAGTTGTATTGAATATCAAAGATATTGGCAACTTTTACTCTCTACGTGACTACATTTTTGAGCAGGTAAATGTACTTTTTACTCCACTACATTTGTGATTAATAATGCAATTACAAATTACATTTTTCATGACAGCTAACTTTTTCTGCAGCAGTTTGTTTCTGATATAAAGAAGCGATATCGCCATCTAAGTGCATTGAAGGTATTATATCTTAATAACCTAATAATGGAACACATAAGAAATGGAAGAAACAGTAAAAACAGAATTTCACTATCTGGATGGAAGAGTTAGGAAGTTTCAGGGAGGTTTTTTTGTCCGTCAGAGCGGATCTAAACAGATCTTCACGCAGAGGGATAACTGTTTATATTTGTCAGGTAGCTGTGCGTTTAAATCGTAGCCTTACAGACAAATCTTCATGGACTAACTCTGTCAGAGCTCCATCCAGGGATAACAAATGCTTACTTCCTAATTCTCCCATCTCTTTCAACCAGACAGCAAGATATAAAATGCATTAAAAGTCAGAAAATAACAAGATGAAACATAAAAGATATAAAATGCATTAAAAATGAAATTAAAAGAGTTGAAAGAATAAAAAGATAGTATGTATAAAATAAAATGCAAACAGTTCAGACATAGCACAGTGCTCAATCAGTAAATGCATAGATAAAAAGATGTGTTTTGAGTCTGGATTTGAATGTGACTACTGTTGGAGCACATCTGATCTCTTCAGGAAGCTGGTTCCAGCTGTGGCTGGCGTAACAGCTAAAAGCAGACTCTCCTTGCTTTGAGTGAACCCTTGGTATTTCTAAGTGACTTGATCCTGATGGTCTGAGTGATCTGTTTGGTTTATATTCTATGAGCATGTCTGCAATGTATTGGGGTTCTAGGCCATTGAGTGATTTATAAACAAGTAACAGTACTTTCTTAAATTCTAAATGCAACTGGAAGCCAGTGCAAGGACCTGAGGACATTTTATTGGTCCTCAGTAGTTAAAAAGGCTTATAAATGTGTGATTCAGGTATACCCGTTATGGGGACAAAATGTCCCCACAAAGATGACAAAATCCTTGTCCTTGTGGGGATATTTTTTGGTCCCCTTGAGGAAAACAACTTATAAATCACACTGATGTTTTCTGAAAATGAAATGTAAAAACGCGGTAAGTTTTCTCAGATGGGTAGGTTTAGGGTTCAGGGATGTAATATACAGTTTGTACATTATAAAAATCATGTCTATATGTCCCCATAAAACATGGAAACTCAATGTGTGTGTGTGTGTGTGTGTGTGTTTAAGTCATGCTTTGTGGTGTATAGGATTAAAGCTGTCATGCCCACCTCACTTACAAACACACACACACACACACATGTTTGTTTTTGTGAATTGTGGGGACTTTCCATAGACTTCAATGCATTTTACACTGAACAAACTGTACATTCTATCCCCCTACCCTGCCCCTACCCCTAAACCTAACCCTCACAGGAAACTGTGCAAACTTTTACTTTTTCACAAAAACTCATTCTATATGATTTATAAACCCATTTACATTGTGGGGACCGCTGGCTGGTCCCCACGATGTAGGTGAACTCAGGTTTATATTACATCATGGGGACATTTGGTCCCCACAATGTAATATAAACAAAAGCACACACACACACACACACACACACACACACACACACACACACACACACACACACACACCTGTAACCGTGCTTTGCATGAGTTCAGTGGTGTGCAAAGTGAAGAAATCATATTTACATTGAATTTACTGTGTCAAAATGTAACTCAAAAGTCAAATAAAACTGACATTCTCTTTATTTGCATTGCAAAAAATGGTAGTGTACCTTGGCATACTGATAAATCCAATAATGCTCAAAATAATAAGATGGGCTCTAAAGAGATTTTAGCTGGTAATGAAGATTGTGATACATTAAAGGTCACCTTCTTAATGTAGATGTTATGTTCTTTCTGCTATTCTGCTATTAATATCACACAGTGGTATAAGCCGTAAAGAGCAATGCCGTATATTTTTAATTGAAAAAACCGAAGTATATTTTCATTAGTGTCTTAGACTTTTGGCCCACTGTATGTGCAAAAATATTCTGCAAAGTGAGATTGAGCAGGTCAATGCATAGCTAGTAAATAAATATCTTTGAATTATTATTTTATTTAATCTTAAAGGGATAGTTCACCCCAAACTGAAAATTTTGTCATAATTTGCTTGTTCCAAACATGTATGTTCTGCTGTACACAAAGGAAGATATTTGGAAGAATGTTTGTAACCAAGCAGATCTCGCGCTCCATTGACATCCAGTATTTTTTTCCCTACTATGGTAGTCAATGTGAGGTGAGATCTGCTTGGTTACTGACATTCTATTGTATATCTTCCTTTAGTTCAGCAGAACAAAGAAATGTATACATGTTTGGAACAAGTAAATGATGACAAAATTTTCATTTTGGGGTGAACTATCCGTTTATCCCTTTAAAATATATTTTGTATATAATGCTTGCCAGGGTAAATCATGTAACGTCCAGCAGGTGTCAGCTTTTTCCTTCTAAATCACTTTCTCCTGAAGTCATGATTAGCATATTAGTATTTAGTTTTATTTCACCTCCATTACAGGACAACTGGAGAAAATGCTGTCTCATTTTACCCCCACCCTTCACATGGTCCGTATTTTATCTCTCCTTTCTTTTGAATAAAATTTTGACCAATAAAAATGAATCTTTGGCACCATTCTTAAATACAGTATAACACATGCATTTATTACACTTATGTGATGCACTTTGAATTACCATTGTGTATGAAATTAGTTATATAAATAAAATCTAAAAAAAAAAAAAAAAAAAAAAATATATATATATATATATATATATATATATATATATATATATATATATATATATATATATATATATATATATATACAAAGTGTCTTTTAAAAAGGTTTGTTTTCTGTGCAAACTCCAAAGTTCATCATTCATTATACAAGCACTGACTGATAAATACATTTTGTCAAGGAAAATTGTACATTTATTATCTGGACATATACATGGTGAATCAGTTGAGAAGAACAAATGACATCTGTGAAGAAGATCAGAAGCTCAACAGGTCGACAGCATAAAATGTTCAGGTCTCACATTTATGGGTCTTTCTTTGTTTATTCTATTATTTTATTCTGTATAATTATTTATTTTGTTCATTAACCCATAGTTAATTATTGGTAACATGAAGATAGCTGATTTCTTTTGGATAATGACATTAAATATATGTGTGAGTTTATCTTCAATCACATCAACACTCAAGGACAATCAATGTAGACATGATGTTATTTTTAACCAAAACTTTGTTTAGCGAGTTAAAGAGTGACTTTGTGTAAACACGTCATACTATACTGGGAATCATGTGGGTGCTTGAGTTTACTGCACTTTGTGCTCAGATGAGAATCTGCAAACAGGAAAAATTCAGTGGGCTAAAAATAGTGAGCAGCTTCAGTACTTGAAATGTGCTTCTCCAATCCTGATTGGTCAGTCGCTCCATCTGCGGTCTAATATTTTTAAATGACTGATCGTTGTCCAAGGAAACTGATTTTAGCTGTGCTAGTTTCATATAATCTCTCTGCTTGTTTCTCATTTCAATCCACACATCTTTATTCATGCATAATAAACTGGTTTTAAATCAAATCAATATTTAATGTCCATGTTTTTATTTATTTCATTAATAGTCACTATTTGTTTTAAAGTCAGCATGAAATAGAAGTTGCAATCCTCTTTTCTTCCCTTTTGTGATGTGTATCTTCTGGAATAAAAACACATGTAGGGCGGGGCTTGATTTTGTCCATGGGAAATTGACTGGATGGTTGTGGTTTGCTATTGGTGGATCTCATGTGAGTGACAGGTTGCCCCGCCCTCACGCCAGTAAACATGTCATCAGAGAAGAGATGTTGCTGCAAGAGGCATGGTAAGTTATTTTGATTAAAGATTACAAGGCGAGTTTCTTCCTGGGTTGGTGACATCACTAACCCGAAAATTTACATAAACCCCGCCCCCGAGAACACACAACAAAGGGGGTGAGGACATGTTGGGCTGCTTTAGAGAAGAGGAAGAGTTGTTGTAGTAGAGTGTTGTTGTCATGCCGTCATTTTACGCCGGACTGCTTTTCGAACGAGGGTCAATTCAACACAAAAGATGAACATGACGGCACATGCTAGTGGATGAGTTGAATCAACTCCACAGCAACTACATGAATGTATCCACTAACCATTCAGAAACGTCTAAAAGTTGTAACTTCTTCCTGAGTCTCTCCATCAGTGTCGACTCCGGTTTGAACAATGTAAGGCTGAACACCGTTACTGACAATCCTCATTTTGGCTGCGTGAGATTCTCCAGCTTTGTTGATGTTGAGCTGTTGAAGCTCCGCCCTCTTCTGGAAAGGGGGCCAGGAGAAGCAGCTCATTTGCATTTAAAGGGACACACACAAAAACTGTGTGTTTTTGTTCACAGCCAAATAGGAGCAAATCTGACAAGCTATAATAAATGATCTGTGGTGTATTTTGAGCTGAAACTTCACAGACACGTTCTGGAGACTTATATTACATCTTGTGAAACAGGCATTATAAGTTCTCTTTAATGGTGACTTTAATGCTTATTAATATCTGCACACTAGCTTGTTTCACAAGTGTAGTCACAAGTGTAGTAATACGATCACCAACTGAGAAGTCACCAAAATAACTCGGTCTGTATGTTGTTGAGTAAAGTACATGAGCAAACGTGCATTTGGCCTCTGATTTACACATGCACTCATACAAATCTAGAGCAAGGTTCAATCCAGGAATTCAGGCCTCAGATGACCCGTTAATTCTGGAGAGGGAAGCCGGTGTCGTTTAACAGGATTAGAAAATATTATCAGGAATATAGTTTGTGCTTATGCTTCAGCAGAGAGAATAAACCAGCATCCCTGATAGATTGTCGGTTAAGTTACGCTTTGGGCTGTTGGGTAACTGTTATTTAACAACTTACTAAATTTAGGCTAACCAAATATTCAAGAATGGAGACACTAAATGCAAAAGGTTTAACAATCATCCACTGCAAAACTGCATATTGAATGATAAAATGAATACTGAAAAAATCATTTACTGGTTAAAGAACACAAGTGCGTATCTTTAAGTATTATTCACATTCAAAAAAAAAAAAAAAAAAAAAAAGGAAATTAATTTCTTTAAGAAAAACCTAAAAATGCTTCATTTGTTATATACAGTTTTATTATGCGTTTTGTTGAAAAAAATGCCATTATATCATCTTTGTTGGATTCAAAACCATCTTTAAATGGAAGGAATCCATGACACAACAAAGAAGTTAATGCAAAAACACTAGTCAACAGCATTAGTTTAATGATAAACGAATTAATGCACGATATTACACAGTGTTGTGAAGAAAATCAAGCTTTTTAAAGGCTCGCTGTGAATAAAACATTAGAGAAATATGAAATATGAATCAGGTTCAGCAGGGATCGTCTTGAATATCCGCACATCAGTCTCATGGACTGACAGCTGAGCTGCTGACCGACTGTGTATCATCCGCACACACTGCGCGGATCACTCACTGATCACGCACCGACACTCTCTCCTCATTGGCTAAGGCGCTGCACACCTTTGTCGACGATTGGCTGGAGATGAAACCACGCCCACCACGACCCAACTCGGTTTTCTGAAATATGTGAATGAATCCAAGACAGTATTTATCATAATGAGACTTACGAGTTCAGTCACAATAATAAACGAGAGATATAATACAGCATCAGTATGACATCTCTATCTGAAATTGTAAGTAAACTATGTTTAAGAATTTTAATTCTTTCTGCAATTAATCAATATTAAACTGTATAAACTTACCCAAGATGCATGCTTTCTTTTTGTTTGATTTTCATTGTATTTATTTAAATTGTTTATTGATTTATGTGTATTAAATGATCATTTAGAATAAAAGCCTACTGGTCAAAGCATTATCAAACATTAAATTGATGAAAATTATGATTTTTTTTTAACTTTCATTTTTAAACAAGCATTAAAAACATTATTATTATATAAAGAGCATAATAATATTTTTAAATAATATAATAGGCCTAAAGTATTAAATTTGCTAGTTTTACTTATGCAAATTGTCAATTTCATGCTGAAATTATAATTTCTTCCATATCATGTATTTATTATCTTTTCTTCTGTATCATTATTCTTTTATACTTTCACATTTAGCAGCGTGTGACATGTACAGACACGAGATATTCAGAAGCTGTGGAGGCCCTGATATCCATGAACATTGAATGGGGGGCCGGAAATGTCCGGAAGAGGGAATTTCGCCCCTTGACACCTTCCTCTGATGCCTGTGAGGATTCAGTGTTTTCAGTCACTGCTGATTTCCACCAGTCATCCTTTGTGAGCGAGACAGAGGTGAGACACATGTGAATCTCACATGATCCAGGTCAAATTTCAGCCCAATATCACACAAAAATCAGTAATTTAATGAAAATAATGCATATTTACCCCTCACAAATTCTCAATACTATACAAAAATATTATGCAAATCTCCAACGCATTACTGTAATGTTATTTAAACTGTCTTTGTGTATATTTTTGTGAATTTAATTTTTAAACCACCTTGATCTTAAGATAAAAATAAAACTATAAATATTATTATAGAAAGAATCTAAGAATATTTTATAATAATGTAAAAGGATATTTAGTAGTTCTACTTTGTGAAGTCATGCAAATAAATTATAATCTCAGTTCTTTATACTTTTGTCACATCTAACAGTGTGACTCAGACACAAGATATTTAGAAGCTGAACATCATTATTGTTTAAACTAACATTTTTACAAATATATTGTTGTACTGCATTTAATGTATTCAGATTTAAATGAAAAATTCCTTGTAATAAAGTAAAAACCATAGAAAAAAAGGACTGCATTTCAGTAATCTAATGAGATTCGGACCGAAATGACCAAACTCAAAAGTAAAACATCTGAAAGTATAAAGTATAAATATAAAGTGTTTATTATATTTAGATCGTGGCATGAAAGGTTGCAGTGATGAACATTGTAGCCGATCACAGACATGTTGTTGAGATCATGAAAGCAGTGATCTCGACAATTTCTGCACACTAACGAATGCTTTCATCATAACAGTGCAAACGTGATATAACCAAAGAGATTCGTTGAATAAAACGGGAGTTTTGGTACAACTGAGTCAATAATAAACTCGTGCTGTTTGATTGACAGCTCCAGCGTTTGCAAAGGGTGATCGCTTTCTATATATAATCACAGTTTAAATAACAGATTAAACAAGTAAAATATCTAAAAGATTACAATAAGTTGAGCTTAATGGCTCAACTATCATAAAAAAAAAATATAAAAGAATATAAAAAGAATGGTACAATATGACCTGAAAGAGTTTTTGCGAGATTCACTCATAAGTTTAAACTACATGCTGAATGAAAAAGCAAACTGTCAATATACATTCTTAAAAAAAAATAAAGGTTCCAAAAGGGTGTTTTCATAGAAAGTTTTGGATTCCATAAAAAGAACCTTTAAGTGAAGTTCTTAGTGTGAAGAACATTTGAATAATCTAA
This sequence comes from Chanodichthys erythropterus, assembly GCF_024489055.1. Classification (NCBI taxonomy): domain Eukaryota; kingdom Metazoa; phylum Chordata; class Actinopteri; order Cypriniformes; family Xenocyprididae; genus Chanodichthys; species Chanodichthys erythropterus. Next base: position 37,238,984 of record NC_090222.1, on the reverse strand, counting down.
AGACGTTTTTGTGCAATAAAAAGGTTCCATTAAATGTTAAAGGCTCATTAACATTTTTTAGAGTGCAATGTAATCTGGCCGAATCAATTTTAATAGTAAAGTAATATCAAGAAACATTCATGAATGGGTTGTTTGTTTTATTTCAGGCAGTGTCGTGCATGACTCCACCGTGCAGTCCCGACTGTGACCAACACCAGGGGTCAGGGGTCACCAGATCTCAAGCCATCAGTGTGATCCGCCACACGTCAGATGCACTGAGCTCCAGTGACTCAGCAATAATCCTTCAGCCTCTCAGATCTGATCCCCCATCAGCCCCTGCTGCAATGGTGTCTGATTCTTCTTCTGGAAGCACGCCATCAGTGTTCCAGACGCTTCCACTCACTCAATCCTTTACTGGTTCAACAAACGTTTGTCAAGCATCTGTGGTTTTTGTGGCCGGTGTGATGGCCAAAGGTTCAGTTATGGTAATTCTGCCCCCTAAACAAACATCTTCATGTGGTTTGAAGTTTACGGCCATCGCTCCTGCTCCCGTCCACAACTCATCCACAAACAAGCCTGCGTCTGAAGCCGCTCCATCACGGACTCGTGACCATGTCTGCACTCACCCGCACTGTGGGAAAACATACTTCAAAAGCTCCCACCTGAAAGCACACCTGAGGACACACACAGGTAGAGAGAATGATGTTTCTCCAGCACTTGCTTTACAGTATTGTCTAATTAAATATATATGCATGATTTAAATCAGTGCTTCTCAACTGGTTCTGCAGGAAGCAGATTTTACACTGGGAAAAGTAACAAACTCAAAGTTGGGTTTACCATATATTTCTTCTTCTCCAACCAGGTGAGAAGCCGTTCAGGTGCTGCTGGGACGGCTGCTTAAAGTGCTTTGCCAGATCTGATGAACTGTCACGTCATCGCCGTACACACACGGGAGAGAAGCGTTTTGCTTGCCCTGTTTGCCACAGTCGATTTGTGCGTAGCGACCACTTGGCAAAACACGCACGACGCCATCTAACAGCCAAGAGAACAGTGTGGCAGGAGGAGGTTTGCCATCTGAACAACATCAGTCGCAATTTCGGTCGCAACCTGCAGCCTTTGGCTCCCAAGACTGAGAGCTGACAGACTGAAACAAGGATATGTCCTTATTTTTTAAATTGTTTATATCACACACACTACCATTCAAAAGTTGGAATGATGATTTTTTTTATGTCTCTTCTGGTCACCAAGGCTGCATTTATTTTATTAAAAAAAAAAAAAAAAAAAAAGTAATATTGTGAAATATTATTACCATTTAAAATATTTTTTATTTTATTTTAATATATTTTAAAATTTAATTTATTCCTGTGATCAAAGCTGAATTTTCAGCATCATTACTCCAGTCTTCAGTGTCACATGATCCTTCAGAAATCATTCTAATATTCTTTAAAAACCACTAGACATTTGTTTTAACTTTTGCCAAGTTTAATCACATGCCTGTTTTCAAAAAAGTTCTGAAAGTTTGGATTACTAGAAATATGTGACCCTGGACCACAAAACCAGTCATAAGTCGCACAGGTATATTTGTAGGAATAACCAACAATACATTGTATGGGTCAAAATTATTGATTTTTCTTTTATGCCAAATTAAGTAAATATTAAGTAAAGCTCATGTTCCATGAAGATATTTTGTAAATTTCCTACCATATATTATATATATATATATATTTCTGTGAGTGGATATGCATTGTTAAGGACTTCATTTGGACAACTTAACAGGTGATTCTCAATATTTTGATTTTTTTGCACCCTCAGATTCCAGATTTTCAAATAGTTTCATCTCGGCCAAATATTGTCCTAACAAACCATACATCAATAGAAAGCTTATTTATTCAGCTTTCAGATGATGTATAAATAAAAACAAAACAAAAAACAAAGACCCTTATGACTAGTTTTGTGGTCCAGGGTCACATATAGCAGCAAGAGACACAACTCACCTATATTTGACTAATTACAAGAATATTTTGTTTAGTAACATTTTACATTTAGGTTACATTTAACTACATTAGTTAACATATTTCTAGAGAATTTATTAATCTTTGTAAGTGGTTTCCAGGCTTAGTTAATAAGTGGTTTTAGTTAATGCATTAACAGGACTTTACAATAAAGTGTTATTGCTCTTATTTAAATGGACTGCCATGAAGTTAAATCATTTTATGCATACAGAAATAAATGAATACTTTTTAAACATTGTTTTCCCACCCATTTTTAGTAGCATGTCAAAAATATTGATTTCAGATTTGGTAATCAATTGGCAAACTAAAATGAAGTTTCTATCTATTTGTTCACAAGTTTAAAAATGAACTTTTACAATAAAGACAAAGTAAATTAATCCACAAGGCCACTTAATGCCATTTTATTGACAGCAAATCTGTACACGGTAAATGCTGTAAACGGCAAACAGTCTATAGTTTATGCTCTGACATCGAACACTAAACAAACATTTCACATATCAAATTCCTTTTCATCCGTTGACAGAACAGGGTAAGAAACCACAGCACTTGCCTGGATCTTGCAAGTAAAGAGCAACACAACAGCTTCCTCTCACTTCAACCAGCACCACTTGCTCCAACCATCTTCCACACATTCTGAGACACACTTGCACAAAAGCAGAGACGTCCTGGACAGAAAACATGTAATGCCGAGATAATGCTCGATATCCGAGCTGCTCATAGACTACTGCTTAGAAAAGCACCAACTCAGGCCTGAAAGACACCTCTAGCCATGCAATCTCAATTTTGTGCAATATTGCATTGCAAAATGCATCTACAATTCATAACGCTATGAATTCCTTACTGCACCGCACACGTCTTCTTTCATTAAAACTCAATAACTTGCTTGTCACAGCAATGCAACACATACATATGTACAACTGTACCAGACGCTTGCATTTGCATACTTGCGTAAGGCGCATTCTGGGCGAGAGATTACAACAGTTTACAAAGTTTCCATTGTATTTTGTCCACAAAAACAACACGTTGCTCTGCTGGACTATTCCTGCAACAGTTCAAATAGGACGAATATCACAATTTTCCAGTTTAAAACATATTAAAACAAATAAAAACAAGTGCACATTTCTTGAAAAGCATCTTATGATGTCATGAAACTAGACTTGAGGTTTAATAAATAACTTCCCCCTGTTGGGTACATGATCGAGTCACTTAGAGGAAATATATGCAATGTGTATATATTTATAAAACAGACTTAAATATTAATTAAGTATATCTGTAAACGCCAACTGGCCCATTTGTTAAAGCTAATCGCAACCATTTGCTGTATATCCATCAGTTCCAATGGCTATGGAGTTGTTCTGGTCAATAACACTTCTTCAGCTCTGGTCCTAAAACTTCCTAGAAGCATCTGAAGCTTCGGAGAAGATTTCAGGTTCTTAAGCGCTTAAAGTCAATCTTTACAAATCAATGACATTAATAAGTGGCTTTATGTTAAGCTGGGGTAGAAATGGATGCATCAGACATGCTCGGTTGCAGGCAACATGGTCCCAGAGAGAAGTTCTTCATACTCGTGTCCAAATTGACACCACAATTATGAATCTCTTGCCTGCAGAGATGAAAAACAGCTTGATTAAAAATCAAAACAAATGCAAAAGCTTTGAAATTCCACTTAGAGTGGCACCAAGACACAAACTTTCACTCCATACCAGTCGCATTCAGTGATGCTGTAGAAGACGGGCGGTTTGTGTTCAGACCCCAGACCGTTGGCTCCTGCATTGCTGAAAAGCAGCCAGTCTCCTACACTGAGCTCCGGCAGCAGACATCGCTCCACCACCTGATCCAGATCATCAGCAGACGGACCCCACAGACTGCTGGAGAACAGTGGCTCTTCTGTGCTCAGCTCCTGAGAAAACAGCACATTACACATGACCACTGGGAGTATGTCAGCTTTATTAAAGTCACTGGCCTGTGATTGGGTCAATGACAATAAAAATAACTTGATCTGTACATGTTTATGCATTGGGTCAATGCCACATTCTTTAGGAGAAACTGAAAAATATTTACCTTGTGTGCAGAAGGCGTCGATATTGAATCTTCACACAGCAGCTTATTGGCAAATGACCCATAAACACCATCATTCATGTAGTAGAGAAACTCTGGCTCATCGTTTGCTGACAGTACTTCTGAAAAACATGAGTTTAATAAATATCTGACGATCAAAGTATCACCTATTAGACATTTAATATTTATTGTAAGGGTGACATTGCAATATATTTATACAACTGTAAGTTCTGGTTCTCTGATTGGCTAAGAGCCTTTTCCAGCCATGCGAGATTCTACTAACCGTTTCAAAACTTGCATTATTCCACTTGTTTGTGCCGGATCTATACTGGCAGCATTTCTCATAGTGAGCGTCAATGGTACTACGGTTATTGTGTCATGGAGTGTAGCTTTAAGAGTTTTTTTTAGGCGAGAAGGTAGTTGTTAAACCTCAAATATGCAATTTATATATAAACAGTGCCTATTTAACGATTTGTTTTGATGGTTTCGGAGATGTGAGCTCCAGGCCGTCAGCGGCTGTTCAGCGCTCATGTACCCGCAGAGAAAAGCTTCATCTCGGCCAGTCCTTCGGGAATTTGCCTCTAGCTCTTATGTACCAAATGGGCAATCTTTGGTCTTATTAATCTATTACTTGTTCCAGAGCAAATTGATTTGGCTACGTTAAGTTTCATAACTTTATATTTTTATTTAGCGTAAATCCTGTATTAACGAGAGCACTGCTTTTGTACTTTTGACTGAACTATTTGCTTGTGTTTATTTCCTATTTGTACAAACTTCTTATACTTTTAAAATTGTTCATTTAAATATTGCTGTTCAATAAATAATATTTTATTTTATATAAATAATAAGCCGTATTTGGTTATGAGAAAGGGTCCATTTTGACTACAGTAAAAGTTACATTATCACGCCATTAGATGGCGGCCAAATAACTGTTTTCTATTTGAATATATTTTATTTAAAACGTAATTCATTCCTGTGATGAAAATCTGAATTTCCAGCTTTGTTACTCCAGTCACATGATCCTTCAGAAATCATTCTAATATTCTGCTGTATTTTTGACCAAATGAGTGCATCCTTAGTGATCATAAGAGACTACTTTCAAAATCATTAAAATATCATTATATGGTTACACTTTATTTTGTGGCATAATTGCTACAGTGTAATTATACAATCAAGTATTGTTATTTAAGTATACATTTAACACTAAAATAAATGGTTTCCATATATTTACATACCTTTCTGATGATCCAATATTTATCTCAATATATCCTTATCAAAATAAAAGCCACAATATATCATGAATATCTGATTTGAACACTCACTGTGTGGTTGATCGCTGCAATCCCGAGCCACTGTTGTCTTAGCGATTATATTCACGGCCAGCGTGAAAGCAGATGACACATAATAAGCTCCAGGTTCGGCGATGATAGACAAGCCAGTCGTGAGAGGAAAATACATGTCCAGCATGGGTTTAAGCGTCTGGTGAACCTGCACACAAAAACAACACTAGATGCTCAGGGGAAAAGCATTTATGAAAGCAAAAAAATCTTGCAAATGTACAGCAAAATACAGTACCTTGTCTAACTGTGCTTCACTTCCATCAAAGCCGCCTCCAATGTCCAGAATATTCATCTCAAAGCCGAGCTCCTCCTGGGATCAAAATCATTTATAACACGTTACCATGGGGGAAATAAATGCTTATGCAATCAGCAGCGAAAGTGACATTTTGATAAATAAATATCACTCCCTCTTGATCCAGTAGGGAAAATCATGGCACAAAAGGAACAATTATATAAGGGCTCCAGACTGCAACCTTTTTACTTGCCAGTGTGACTAAATTTTGTTAGAGGTCACACTGGTGTGACCACCACATTACCCAAATGATGAGCTGCATTTTTGTTTCAAATGAGAAACATCAAACGGCAAACGAAACAAAACCTTCTCATTTGAGCTGTGCGGCGCGGACAGTTTATCAGCTTGGACCAATATTAGACTGCACAGAGCGAGCTTAGAACAGGTTTACTACACAGCGCAGGGAGATCCATGTTTGAATTCGCTACAAGATCTAGAGAGAAGAATTGAAATCCAGCGTAGATCAACCAGCGCTAACGTGGAAACCAGAAGAAACACTGTGCCATGAACGAACCAGTTATAGAAGGTTTTACATTCCACAAATCACCAACATTCACCATGGATTTAATGTAGTAACGCTAACTGCAACCATGGTATTGTGGCAGAAATAGTCAAATGTTTTTACATTATTCATTTCAGGGTTCATATAAACTTTTGGAGAGGAAATTCAAGCACTTTTCAAGGACTTTAAAATGCTTCACACTTTTTCCAGCACTTCAAAGCTCTAAATATCATCCAATTTAATTGTTATTTTTTTACATTTATTTATAATACATTTATTTTACATTTAACTGTTGTTAATACAAGTTAATTTTATCTGCATCTCAACTCAAGCTCAGTGCTTTACTGTCAAATGTGCATTTTCAAGAAATAAACATGTAATATTATTAGTTATTGCACTTGTTAATGCAAAACAATAGTAATTTTACGATTAAATTACCTTTATGATTAAAAATCCCCCTCCCCCATCAAATCATGTGCTGGTGCCACCATCTGTAAAACTTAGTGGCACCGGTGCTACTGCTCTCAAATGTTAGTCTGGAGCCCTGCATATGAAAATTTGATCCATGACTCCAAGAGCAATGACTCACCCCCATATCAAAGACACAGCGGGCATCGGACACAGCACGAGAGAACGCTTGTGCATCCTGACAACAACTGGGAATGTTGAATCTGTGAGCAAAGCATGAAACCAACAGCATGAAATCAAAACCTACCTCATATTCCCTTGCTTTATAAATGCCCTTGGGTTAACTGTGCATGACTCAGAGCCTGTCCATGTGAAAAATTAAGTTAGTTCTAAGAAACACCCTAATTTGTTTACACGCTTGCTTTAATAACTAATGCAGGAGTTCCCACATTTTTTTTGTCAGTCAAACCTCTGAGACATAAAACATTTTCTTGAAATACTGCTTGAGAATTTAAATTAAGTAATTTGCATGTTCACGGTTCTCTGCTGTCAGTTAATGGTCACATTAACATGCAAGTATAAATAATTAATTTATTTTTCCTTCACATCCTGCCCAATGTTGTCCTACAAACATTGTTCATGCTGAAGGCTATGCTATGCGTTTTAAGCCAAAAAAAAAAAAAAAAAAAAAAAGGTTAAAAACCACATTACATTCCAACACTGAAACAACATTATAATCTAAAAACAAAAATAAGCAGAAGTTAAATTCACTAAACTAAAAATGAAATAAAAACAAAAGCAGACTAAATGTGAAATGGTAAGAGGAACACAAATTCACTGAGCTTAGTAATTATATTGATTTCCCCATCACAATAGTCACTTTACAATTACTGCTATAATAAAAACACACTTACTAGTAGGCTTAAAATCCTACATATGCACATTTAAAAGGCACAATAAGAACAATGTTACATATTTTGTACTTCTGTTCCAACAATGTTTAAATCCAGAGATTTCAGCAATTTTAACCAGTGAAACGACTCGTGTCATTGCATCGCCTGCTAACATATCCCAGGGATGTGATTTTTCAGTATTTGTACAGATTTTATACAGATTTCTGTAAAAGTATTACCTACGTGAATTGCGTAAATCAGACGAAAAAAGGTTGGTTGGTTTGGCAGGGAAGACTGGTTACTTTATGATGATTGAAATTGCGAAACGGCCTTAAAGGTACAATATGTAAAATTTTTGCAGTAAAATATCCAAAAACCACTAGGCTAGTGTTATATATTTTGTCCAGCTGATTACAAACAGTATCTCTAATGTTTTCAACTACTTGTAAATCATGAGAAAATTCCCATTCTAAACAGTGACACGGGGCAGTGCAGTCGCCTGTCAATGAGGTCAGTTACCTTTGTTACCGCCTTTACTGACGTAGAAACCACATGACAACAGTGCCGTGGACAAATGCGGAAGTAGAGTCTAGCGTCCAGCAAACCACTAGCTTGCTTCAAGCAGTTCCTTATTTACTTCTTGCACGTTTTATGGTGTTACTTATTTATGGAACATAATTACTGTTTACCATCTGCTGCTGGTTCTGTCGACAAGGACAGCTCCCGTAAACTCATGACCGGAAAAGCGGAAGCGGCGCCGGCGACTGTCATAATAAAAGTCCCGCTGCTCGTGAGGCGTGTGTTGATCAATCGCTCCAGCTCCTCGTTCAGCTCCCGCAACACTCGGTCCTGCTCTGCTTCATACTACAGTAACGTTAATAATCGCATCCACAAACATGAGTTCTTCCAGACTCCAATCCCTATTCTTTTGCACCGTCCGTTGAGATGGAGACCACATGTCCCAAGTTTCCACTCTAAAACTTTACGTCATCAAACTACGCCTTTGTTTTGAATAGGCTTCTAGCGACCTCTAGCGGAAAAAAATATCACAAATTGTACCTTTAATTACTAAATAAACTGCAAAAATGTTATGTTTTCTAATACATTTATTTCATGCACGGATTGCTTCTTACAGCACTGCATGAGCTCACAGCACCATCTGTGGGACACTATTAGCATGCTAGCCAGGATTCAAAGTAAAAATCAGCCTTACTCGCCAGTTGCCATGAATTTTGACAATACGTAGTTGTGAGAATATGATATGGCCTAGTGCGATCATCTGCAAGTGCTGTGTGTTTGAGTCGCTTATAATTTGCATCTGGGAACATAACATGCGCTAACCATCTTCCCCAATTCGTAACGAGAAACGTTTAAATGAATCTGTTATAAACAAAGTGAAGCGTTAATCTCTCCCTGTGGTTTTCCACCAAAATAAAAGCTCAATGGTTTAACGTTTGAAAGCAAAGAAATTAAGATAACTATAAATATTATTATAATTACTACATGAAAAATATTTCATCCAATTATAAAAATTAAAAAAATATATATTTCTATTGCAATAATACTGTAATGTACTGTAAAATAGTAGTTTGATTAAAAAAAAAAAAGTTTTATTTTCCAGAACAGCAGCACAAATACTAATATTTAAAAAAAATATTTGCGTTCTCTCGCAAAAGTTTTGCATTCCCCTGAGATACTTTACATTCATTTGCAAAAGTTTCACGGGGAACACAAACATTTTGCGAGAGAACGTAAAAGTATTGACATCATTTTTCCTCCCGTTCCTTTAAGGGCTCTGTAAATATCCTCTCAACACTCCAGACAGACTCACTTCACTCCTGTAACACGCAGGCTGAGCTCTCTGGCACACTCCAGCAGATGTCTGCAGTCCTTCAGCGTGGAGCCGAACGGTATGGCCATCTCCTCTCTCTCACAGCAGCTCTCAGATGTCAACAGCAATAACACCCTATTGCAGAAAGCAAGTGCAAGATGAAGATTAGTACTAAAAAACCCTGTGCTTTCTTGTGAATGCAGCCTGTTAAACTTGCCGCTGTCTATTAGGGCTGCACGATTAATCGCATGCTATTCTCACGCGCATTTCGTCAGTAAAGCCGGTTCCCTGATTACCGCTAAATCGCCATCACCTGCTTTTAAACGGAGCGTCTTTTAATAGACAGAGCCGTAGTTCACAGACAAGCCACGCAATATCGCGTTCATTATCGCAGGCGATTCATCTGCGATATGAACGCGATATTGCGTGGCTTTTCAGTGATCTACGGCTCTGTCTATTAAATGCCGCTTCATTTGAAAGCAGGTGATGGCGATTTAGCGGTAATCAGGGAACCGGCTTTACTGACGAAATGCGCGTGAGAATAGCATGCGATTAATCGTGCAGCCCTACTGTCTATGATATTAACAGCAATAATGCTAAGAAAAATACCTCAGAGCTATTATCTGGAAAGCACTTTTTATGAATTGCTTGTAATGGATTTTTTTTGTTTCCCCTGTATGTTTTGAAGGTATATTTAGTTTGTTAAGAATTCTTAAATTTGATTTATTATTAATTTGTAATTATTTTATGAAGTGCTGATCGTGTAGAGCCCTTTGCAGGGTTCCCACTATTTCATGAACACCAGATTCAAGGACTTTTTAAAGCACCGTTTATTTTATATCAAGCACCTATCAAATTCACATCACATACGGAGCGTCATGAAAGACTTAAAGTACTTAACATTTTAATCCTCCTATTGCATTTGCATCCATTTTAACCTGGAAGAGGTACAGAATCATTTGTACATTAATTTGGGAAATAAATTAAAACCGTTTGCAGCTTTCTTATCCCTAATGAAAACCAAAACTAGTATGGATTAACTGTTTTCATTTTTTTATGAATCATTACTTGAGTAAAAAAACATTATAATATAGAGAGAATATTATAAAAATACATTTTGCTATTATTATATGGATCGAAATTGTGGCTTAAAGTTGGAATATATACAATATATTATAGATATAAGCTTGCAATTCTGAATAAAACTCAGAAATGAGAGATGTAAATGAGCACTTCCTAGAAAAAGGCAATTTATATATCACAATTCTGACTTTATAAGACACAATTGTGGCTTTATAATCATGCAATTTTGACTTTTTAAAGGGTTAGTTCACTCAAAAATGAAAATTCTGTCATTTATTCACCTTCAAGTTGTTCCAAACCTGTTTGAATTTCATTGTTCTGCTGAACACAAAGAAAGATATTTGGAAAATGTCAATAACCAAACAGATCTTGCCCCCCCATTGACAACCATAGTAATTATTTTTCCTACTATGGTAGTCAATGGGGGGCGATATCTGTTTGGTTCCAAAACAAATATACTAGTACTAAGAGGGGTGTGTTATAATTTTCACAAAATGTATTTCAAATTTAATTCAAGCACTTTCAAGGACTAATATTTGTTTTCAAGAACTTTCCAGGCCTTGAATTCATGTGCCTGAAATCCAAGTACTTTCAAGGCGCGTGGGAACCCTGCCTTTGAATCTGCAATTTGGACCTTCAAACCATTGTACCCCAGTAAAATCCACTATATGGAGAAAAATCCAGGAATGTTTTCCCTCAAAAACCTCAATTTCTTCTCAACTGAAGAAAGACAGACAAACGTCTATGATGACATGGGGGTGAGTAAATAATCAGGAAATTTGTGAACTAATTCTTTAACTGAAAGAGATTTTTTTTATCCTTAAGATTAATTATAACTGAATTTATTTAAAGACAGACACAATTAGTTCAATAAACCACTGTTTCATTTAAAAAAAGAAAAGAAAAAAGCAATTGCTGTAACGAACTCAAACCACAACATGACCAAACATTCATGTTTGTTTACCGTTACACCCCTAGTGACAACCCTAGTCAGCACAATGTGACTGTACAACTCACCTTGCTTTGGGATGGCAGCGTGCGATCTTCCTCAACTCTGCCTCATTATCGCAAACAAGGAGGGGGATGTTCTGTTTGGCCGCGTATTTAATATGGGAGAGCTGTTTACAAGTGCCACCGAGAATGATGTCCTGAGATGGGACGCCAAAGCCCTTCACCAAGTCCAGCTCATGCTGAGAGACAAGCACAGAAGCCAAAACAGATGAAGATGATAATGTTTAAAATGGTATTTTAAAAATAGCTTTCAAACAGACACAAATATAGAAAGACTTATTTTAGGACACTAAGCGATGAGGTATTAGACAATTTTTATACTTTATATGTTCACCTTGTTTGAACAAACAAAGCCAGTTCCAAGAGAAGCCAGGATTTCAACAACCACAGGGCTGCTGTTGATCTTGACCGCGTAGAAAGGCCGAATCTGGTCCATTTTAGTTCTCCAGCAAATTTGCTGCCGCACAATCACCCCAAGGTCAGCAACAAAAAACGCACTCTTCAGTGCCTAAAGAAGACCAACATACATCACGCTTTGGTACAAAAAAAGGCACAATAAATAAAACGACAACAACAGAGCAGAATGCCTTTGGTAAACTTACAAGTGTTTGATCATGAATGTGTTTATCGATCACATCTCTGAGAGCTGCGCTTCCTTCCAGCAGCTCAACAGAATATTGGAGTTCATCCAGAGTTCCCTTCATACTAATCCGTAATCTGATGTTCTGACTGGCATAAAGCAGGTCACTTATTTTTGAGAACCCTCAGAGCTCTTGGGTCCTAGCGATATCCACTACAAACACAAGACAGACAAAAAAAAAAAAAAAAAATCAAGTCTTTAAAGAACATCGAGCATCAGTGTGTTGAACAATAACCTTAAGGAATAGTTCACTTCAGAATTAAAATTTCCTGACCCCCATGTCATCCAAGATGTTTACGTCTTTCTTCAGTCGAAAAGAAATTAAGGTTTTTGAGGAAAACATTCCAGGGTTAGGGTTTGGATTTTTCTCCATATAGTGGACCTCAACAGTTTCCAACAGGTTTTTGAAGCTGCACTGAAACTGACATTTGGACCTTCAACCCGTTGGAAACTGTTGAATCCACTATATGGAGAAAAATCCTGGAATGTTTTCCTCAAAAACCTTAATTTCTTTTCGACTGAAGAAAGAAAGACATAAACACCTTGGATGACATGGGGATGAGTAAATTATCAGGAAATTTTAATTCTGAAGTGAACTAATCCTTCAAAGTGCTGTTGGTGCTCACGGACCCCAACTGTGAATTATTTAATGCTCTTTTCATCCTCTGTTATTTAAACTGTAAAAATAGTTCAATGTCACAATATCATGTTTTACGTCACAGCAGAAAGACTCCTGCAGTGGACATCGATCAGAGCTCCCAGCAGGTCAGAAGAGTCACTGACTTCCATTGACCTTGGCAATCTATTCTCAAAGCAGGTCTAAAAACAGCTAAGACTGAATTGCAACTCTTGATTTATAAGTGGACGGTATGACCAAAATCAGAACTTCCTGTTGCACTTGAAGTGTATGCAAGTATATGGTAGCACACCATATGTGAAGTTACAGCAATGTGAACCTACAGGGACAGGTCAGAGGACGACCTCTCCAGCTATCAGCTAGGGTCCCAAGGGGGCTCCGCGTTGAAATCGAACTGCTCACGGTAGACAGAAGCCCCTAAGCTGTTCTCGTAGTTCACGAACACCTGCAAGAAAAAAATAAATCCTAAATGAGGCATGTCAAAGTAGAGTTATTTAGTACATATATGTAGGAATGGACATTTTTAGAGATGCACCGATACTACATTTCTCCACCGATAGCCGATTATTCAGTGATCTCTGCCGATAACAATAGTTTGAGGGTTCTGCCTTTTATACCATAGTTAATTAATAATATTTTTAATTATTATATTTTGAAAGAAATGCAAATAAATATTTATTCTCTCCATTTCATCAACTTGTTTCAGTTATAAACAAACATTACTCAAATTTGAATTAACACACATTAAATTCTGAATTTATTAAAAACTAAATTAACTTTCTGAATGGTATTAATTCATATAGTTACTATTAATATTAAACATCAAACTGGTTTCTTTGCACAAAGCACAAATTCAGTGCACTTTCCTGCCCTTATTTGATTGACAGGATATATCGGCCCTGAATATTGGCTTTTATCAGCTGATACCAATTTTTGGTCGATATATCAGTGCATCTCTAAAAAAAATAAAATAATTTTTTTATACATAATTACATACAGAAAGTAAACAATAACAAAACAATAATAAAATACAATATTACACGTTGACAAAACATGTATTATTTATCATGACAGGAGTGAAACGTATACTGACGTTTATAAGATGTATGGGTGGACAAACAAAAAAAGCAAACATAAAATCAAGCCAATTCCCAATTAACAAAAATATGTTACCATTAAGTTATGAAAATGTAATTTCTGAATGTTCAAAACATTTTTTTTTTTTTGGTGCACATTGTATCATTTTATAACATTATGGGAGTGTTACTTTTGAATGTTTTCTGGATGTTCTGAAACTAGTATGGGTGTATTTATATTATATATATATACATACACACACACATACATACACACATACATACACACAAATACATAAATATAAACAACAGACGTCCAGCTTTTGTGCTAAAGTTGAGAAAATTAATAAAGACCAGATAACTTTGAAAGATTAGAAAATATAACGTTAACTCTTCTATTAATGTTACTGGAAGAACATTTGTTCATGACTTTGACAGAACCTTGCCAGAAGGTTAACTAACGTTCAATCAACATAAAGACAATAAAATAAATCAATACAACGAATATAAATCATGAATACAACGAATATAAATCATGAATACAACGAATATCAAAATAAAACATCCGGAAATGAATGAGGCGCCAATTCCACAAGACTTTTTCGCCGATTTAATACAAAAACGTCGCTCATATGCCGGTCTATGTATTAGGGAAATTTGTGTGGTTTATTAATGACATCATTAGTGTTTTTTCGTCAGAAGATATTCGCGATAAGGTTTAAATTACAGGCTCGTTTATTGCTAACCGTCAATTAGCAATCTAACAGCTACCGGTATTAAAGTAATACGTTATTTATCTTAAAAACTCCATAACATAACGCGTTAATTCAGACTGAAAGCATTCAAGAGTTCATAAACAACTTCACCTGTGTTTAGTCAAACATACACAAGAGGCTAACAGACACGCGTTAGCTTATGAAACCCAGAGCTACTTACATGGGAGAAATCGAGAGCATCTGAGGTGAACCGTTTCTTCCTTTTGGGCGGAATTTTTACAAAGTAACAAAAGCACCGATATGAGAGATAACGGTGATGTTTTGAGCCATATATCGGTCTAATACAGTGAGCAGCGGAAGGTTTGGACGGTTAAGCGCGCCTAGCTGAAGCCGCTGAACGATGTCGGAGGGATGGATGAAGCGCGTGAGGGAGGCGGAGCGATAATTTAAATGAAGTGGTGAAGGGAGTGAGGAGGCGGGGTTTTTATGTTAATTAGGTGATGAAACGCATGAAAGAGGCGGGCTGTTGCGCACATTGCGTAAAAGGGGGCGGAGCTTCTGTTTGAATAATCCCAATAATATACTGAAGCGGGTGAAGGGAGTTTAAATTATGGTGAAAGGGGCGGGGCTTATGTTTAAATAATTAAGTTGACTTGAAAAAGCCAATTTACTGATATGCTATATAAATTATTATTATTATTAAAGGGTTAGTTCACCCAAAAATGAAAATTCTGTAATTTATTACTCACCCTCATGCCGTTCCACACCCCGTAAGACCTTCATTAATCTTCAGAACACAAATTAAGATATTTTAGTTGAAATCCGATGACACCGTGAGGCCTTCATAGCCAGCAATGACATTTCCTCTCTCAAGATACATTAATGTACTAAAAACATATTTAAATCAGTTCATGTGAGTACAGTGGTTCAATATTAATGTTATAAAGCGACGAGAATATTTTTGAAGCGCCAAAAAAGCAAAAATACACTGATTCATTCATGCTCTGATGCTTCCTGAAGCAGTGTTTTGAAATCGGCCATCACTAAATAAGTCATTATTTTGTTTTTTTGGCGCTCCAAAAATATTCTCGTCACTTTATAATATTAATATTGAACCACTGTACTCACATGAACTGATTTAAATATGTTTTTAGTACATTAATGTATCTTGAGAGAGGAAATGTCATTGCTGGCTATGAAGGCCTCACGGAGCCATCGGATTTCAACTAAAATATCTTAATTTGCGTTCCGAAGATTAATGAAGGTCTTATGGGTGTGGAACGGCATGAGGGTGAGTAATAAATTACAGAATTTTCATTTTTGGGTGATCTAACCCTTTAATGATGCTTGCCAAAGGCGAAGCATCATTATTGTAATGCTGCATACTTATTATTATTCTTCTTCCGGACAAAACTTCGGTGCGTACCTCGTCCCACAGCTTTTGTCATAGACCCACGAATATAGAAACATATGGGTTACCACGTTTGAAGAGGCTGGCAGGCTCTGTCAGTCCATACCTCAAAATGGGGTATAAACTGTACCCCTGGGGTGCAGGAGCTGTCCAAATTTCCCCATAGACATACTATGGTGAAGCCGTGCCCATGAAACAGTGTGTTTTTCCTACTATGGAAAATTACATAAGGATTTTTTATTGAACATAACTCTAGATCACAATGTCATATGGTGCGTTCAAGTCCTCTTGGGAAGTTCGTATTTACGAGGTGGGAAGTCGACGGTAGGTAAGTTCAAGCCATTTTTTGTGCGGAGTATGATGGCGGTGTGCCTTCTCTAAATTAATTACACAAAATAACAACACTTCTGCTTCTAGAAAATGTAGAGTGAAGAATGTGCATTAGTTGTATGTTGCTTTTTATGTTTTTTAATTAATTTATGAAGCCATTGTAAACTTTATTGTTACATATTACATTTTTATATTGTGATGCTATGGTATTTTTTGCTGGTAATCAGCTTACTTCGTTGTAAATAGAAAAGCCTGACAATTTCACTATGTTTCTGACTGACACGCCCCCAACTCGTACAGATCGGAGCTTAAAGAAAATTACGAGCTTCCCACTGGTATTTACGAGATTGTGGTAGCGTTCATGACGGTTTTGCTCATAAATACGATCTTTCCGACATGACTTGAACGCACAAATAGAGACAGCGGGGTGGGCTCATTTGACTCAGATGGCCAATCAGTCTCTCAGGATCATTGTGAAGCTATCAAGCCACACCCTAGCAGCCAAATAGAGCACCATAGCAACAAGAAAAAGATCAAATTAATATATTTGGATAGAAGTGTCATAGAAACATGAGGGTGGGCTCATTTGACTCGGGGCAGCAAACGGCTAATCACAAATCACCTTCAAGACTTCATAGCCACGCCCTAGCAACCATTTAGAGCACCCTAGCAACCCAAAACATAGAGGTTATAGAAAATAGTAAAGAAAAAGATAATTGTGAACTACTTCATTAAACTGAGCGCTATTACTTATTCGCTAATCACAGTTTCTTGTTAGTTATAAGCAGTTACTATAATTTTAGTACTACATTACACAAATGTTTGTGTGTAGCTATTCATTAATGATGGAATGTAAGAATATTTTTTCTGATCTGCATACTTGAAAAAACAAACAAACAAACAAACAAAAAACACTTCCTCATTTCATCATATTTGAGTCAGTATAAATCAATCACTGACCATGTTAGTTCAGGCAGCCCACTTCAGTCAGGCTTACCTATATCTCTGCATCAGAACATCGTAGAAACATGTGCTGCGTCCCAATTCGCCTACTTATACTACGTCCTAAAAGTATGTACTGTTTTTGTAAAGAAAAAGTACATACTTTTGAGTGTGTAGTAGGAGAGTATGCAAGTTTTGGGTCATACTACCTCGTCATAACTGCGTCTTTAACGGACGTTCTGTTGCTTAGTTACTCAACCGGTAACTGTTTAAACTACCCTGTCAATCATCTTGTCACAGTTAAAATCCTCCACATTGAATTAAATTTATTTTCCTACCGTTTCGGAGAGAAATGTAGTCGCACGTTGATCTGCCAGTCATGGGTCTTTCATGCAGAGAACTCTCCTCACTCATCTTTGCATAATGATGCATTTAAAAGTTAATGACCAAACACATCGTTATAAAAGTTCACAATGCTGTTGCAGATGAAATATAATGTGGATAACATTTAATAAATATATTTTTGTCAGGTTATCACTGCTTATTAATCATTCAAGCCCCTTTATCTTAACCGTCGTACCTCGCACGTCCGTCATGTTTGTAGTTTTTAAACACTTTTTATTCGTATTTGTAGTTCTAATCGAATCCTCGTCCACAGCGCAATGTGTTATGGGCTATGGTTATGGGCAATATTAGCCGTTAGAAGTGTGCACGGATCTGCACTTCGAATTCTAACCGGAAAAAGTACACCATCCGGGTATCTTTGGAATACTCATTTCAACATACTACGATTTGGGACATACTAATTCTTTTTTCGAATACTATTTAGGACGCATAGTATGCGAATTGGGACGCAGCGATGGTGATTGGCTTATATTGGCAAGCAGTATTTGGTGTATCATCACTGGCAGATTCCAGGCCACTCCCTAGCAACCAAACAGAGTACCCTAGCAACTGTTTTGCAAGACCTATATCTTTGCATCAGAACATCGTAGAGACATGGCGATTGGCTTATATTGGCAAGCAGCCTTTGGTGTATCATCACTGGCAGATGCCAAGCTACCCTAGCAACCAAACAAAGTACCCTAGCTGACTACAGCTGACTGTAAGCCTGACTGAAGTGGGCTGCCTGAACTAACATGGTGATTGATTTATACTGACTCAAATATGATGAAATGAGGAAGTGTTTTTTTGTTTGTTTGTTTGTTTGTTTTTTCAAGTATGCGGATCAGAAAAATTGTTTTTACATTCCATCATTAATGAATAGCTACACACAAACATTTGTGTAGTGTAGTACTAAAATTATAGTAACTGCTTATAACTAACAAGAAACTGTGATTAGCGAATAAGTAATAGCGCTCAGTTTAATGAAGTAGTTCACAATTATCTATTTCTTTACTATTTTCTATAACCTCTCAAGAACTACTATATGCAGGGTTATAATCAAAATTAATAATGCACATTGAAAAATGCACAATGAATATTTAATTACAAAGTAAAGATCATGGTAAACACACTAGTAATGACTTAAATATCTCAAATTAATTATCAATTATTTGTATCAGTATTCTAAAGTGAAAACCATGATAGCTCCCTAATAATGACTGAAATCACTGGAAGCATTTGAGGGTTTTTAAAGGTTTTGGATAGTAATTCCTATTGAAGGATGTAGTAACGCTTGAATCATTACGATCCAAAACCTCACAATAACCTCAATTGCTTGCAGGTTACCATGATCTTCACTTCAGAATAAATTATACAGCATGTATTGTTCACATTAATTATGAACCTGTATACAGCAGTTCTTAATAGTTCTCTAAGAG